>NC_088847.1:29532968-29750433 GCF_904066995.2 Poecilia reticulata | reverse complement strand
GGGCGTGGCTTAGGTAATCTCAAAATTTCACAACTGGGTGTCGTAGGTCATCCAAAGGTTATCACACACAGAAAGGTTGGTGGCTCTGTGAGTTTATTTGTAAGAGATATAACAGTTTATTACATTCTGGTGAGTCGGTGAACTTTGACCCCTGGAACGACCCCTTCAACATGCTCGAAAACTCACGAATTTGATAACTTTGAATCGGCCATGCCTTATGAACAATCTGACCGAGTTTGAAGCCGATCGATCGAAATCCCTAGGAGGAGTTCGATCAAATGCGACGTCTGTAAATGGCCAAAATGGGCTCAAAATCGGAAGTTCAATCCAAGATGGCCGACTTCCTACGATAGTTGCACTATGACATTAATTGTAAATTCTGAGTGTCTTGGGGAGCTCTACAACTGTACCAAATTTCAAGTCTCTACGATAAAGTAAGTGAATAGAAAAGGGTCTTTTGAAAGTTTCTAGGGGGCGCCCTTGAGCCGTTTCTTGTGCGATTTTTGTGAGGTCCTTAAATACGTAAATTTTCACCAGGCTCTATGCGCCGCCAAGTTTGGTGAGTTTTGAATATGATAAAGCCTCAAAAAGCCAATTATTTTACGTTAGAATCATAATAATAATAAAGCTCCGCGGAGCCTCAAGCGGCCCGAGCAGCCAAGCGCCGCTCCGGCCTATAGCCACCGCGGGGACCCAGCACCGCGCCCGCCTCCACCGCATACCCTTCGCACAGTTTGAGGCGCGCCTCCGCCAGGCAGTTCGCACCGTAATTTCGGCATGGTCCCTGAGGACACACCACAAATTTGTGCAGATAGTCGATGTAGAGAGGAGATATTGATGAGGGATAGTCTAGGGGGCGCTGTAGAGTAAATCACAATTCAAACCCGTTGGGCTCTTTAGCATTTAGCACAGGTCAAACGTATCCAGTTTGGTGCCAATCGGAAGATGCGTGTGTGATTCAGGGACAGTTGTATGCATATGGCGAAGGATAGACAGTTAGCCACGCCCCATGAGTCAGAGTTCATCCTCACAGTTCATCATCAGTGATATTATGTCAGGTGTAGAAATAATTCCATATGTATTACTCAGTAAAAATAAGACATACAGTAGAACAAACAGCTAAATTCCTGTTAAAAGTGGCGGAGCTAAGGTTACGTCATCATCTGACCATGAGGGTGGTCAGTAGTGAGACATAGGAAGTCTGAAGCAGCTGTGACCTTGTATGTGGAAGTTATTCACTTTGATGTTTTATGGCGAATAGTCAAAGTTGGCACTTAGCCACGCCACTGCTTGACATACAAAAATCCAGTGATAACTTAGACCTGTAATGTCTGAACTCTCCGCCGACTGAGTTGAAGTCTGTATGTCAAACGCTGTAGGAGGATTCGATCAAATACGACGTCTGTGAAAAACAGCAAATGGCAAATTTAATCCAAAATGGCCGACTTTCTGTTGGGTTTGGACCATGGCTCCAAGAGACTTTTTGTAGGTCCTGACAAGATACACAAGTGTACCAAGTTTCATTATTCTAGGTTAAAGAATGGCTTTGGCTGATTATTAAAATATCAAGGGGGCACTGTTGAGACATTAGGCCACGCCCACAAAAATCACACTGGATTCCTGTCGAGGGCCCACAAGGATCAAACCTAGTGAGTTTGGTGCAGCTGGCTTTAAACTGGGACTTCAAGGCCAAACGTAAGGAGACGGCGTTAAAGGTCACTTCGCCACGCCGCCATGCCCACCTGCTGCATCCAAACCAAACAGGGTGGACACCCTAACACACCAACATGTCTTCTGTCTGTGGACAAAGTTTCATGTTGATTAGGTCAAAGGGTCAGATAGTGAACGTTCGCAGTAAAACATGACACTTCCTGTTCTAAGGGGGCGTGGCTTAGGTAATCTAAAAATTTCACAACTGGGTGTCGTAGGTCATCCAAAGGTGATCACACACAGAAAGTTTGGTGGCTCTGTGAGTTTTTTTGTAGGAGATCTAACAGTTTATTACTTTCTGGTGAGTCGGTGAACTTTGACCCCTACTACGACCCCTTCAGCATGCTCGAAACTCACGAATTTGATAACTTTGAATCGGCCATGCCTTATGAAGGATCTGACAGAGTTTGAAGCCGATCGATCGAAATCCCTAGGAGGAGTTCGATCAAATGCGACGTCTGTAAACAGCCAAAATAGGCTCAAAATCGGAACTTCAATCCAAAATGGCCGACTTCCTAGGATACTTGCACTATGACATTAATTGTAAATTCTGAGTGTCTTCGGGAGCTCTACAACTGTACCAAATTTCAAGTCTCTATGATAAAGTAAGTGAATAGGAAAGGGTCTTTTAAAGTTGCTAGGGGCGCCCTTGAGCCGTTTCTTGTGCGATTTTTGCGAGGACCTTCAAATACGTAAATTCACACGGGCTCTATGCGCCCGCAAAGTTGGTGAGTTTTTGAATATGATAAAGCCCCCAAAAAGCCAATTCATTGGCACAAGAATAATAATAAACAGCACGATTTCAATAGGCCTTCGCAGCGCTTAGCTGCTCGGGCCTAATTAAAGCTCCGCGGAGCCTCAAGCGGCCCGAGCAGCCAAGCGCCGCTCCGCCTATAGCCACCGCGTAAGCTGTCGCAGAGTTGAGGCGCGCGTCCGCCAGGCAGTTCGCACCGTTGAGTTCGGCATGGTTCCCTGGCAACACACCACAAATTTGGTGCAGATCGGTCGATGTAGAGAGGAGGAATTGGTGATGGGATAATCTAGAGGGCGCTGTAGAGTAAAATCACAATTCAAAGCCGTTGGGCTCTTTAGCATTGAGCACAGGTCAAACATATCCAGTTTGGTGCCAATCGGAAGATGCGTTTTTGATTCAGGGACAATTTTATGCATATGGCGAAGGACAGCCAGTTGGCCACGCCCCCATGAGTCAGAGTTCATCATCACAGTTCCTCATCAGGTCATATAATGTCAGGTGTTAGAAGATTAATTCCATATGTATTACTCAGTAAAAATAAGACATACAGTAGAAAAAACAGGTAACTTCCAGTGAAAAGTGGGCGGAGCTAAGGTTGCGTCATCATCTGACCATGAGAATGTAATGAGGGTTGGTTAGTATTGAGACATAGGAAGTCTGAAGCAGCTGTCACCTTGTATGTGGAAGTTATGTCACTTTGATGTTTTATGGCGAATAGTTAAAGTTTTGCACTTAGCCACGCCCACATGCTTTTACATACAAAAATTCCTGTGATAACTTTAGACCTTTAATGTCTCAACTCTCTGCTGACTGAGTTTGAAGTCTGTATGTCAAACGCTGTAGGAGGAGTTCGATCAAATATGACGTCTCTGAAAAACAGCAAATGGCGAATTTAATCCAAAATGGCCGACTTTCTGTTGGGTTTGGACCATGGCTCCAAGAGGCTTTTTTGTAGGTCCTGACACGATACACAAGTGTACCAAGTTTCATAATTCTAGGTTAAAGAATGGCTTGGGGCTGATTATTTAAAATCTTCAAGGGGGCGCTGTTGAGACATTAGGCCACGCCCACAAAAAATCACACTGGATTCCTGTCGAGGGGCCCACAAGGATCAAACCTAGTGAGTTTGGTGCAGCTGGGCTTTAAACTGTGGAATTCAAGGCCAAACGTAAGGAGACGGCGTTAAAGGTCACTTCGCCACGCCACCACGCCCACCTGCTGCATCCAAACCAAACGGGGTTGGACACCCTGACACACCAACATGTCTTCTGTCTGTCTACAGTGTTTCATGTTGATTAGGTCAAAGGGGTCAGATAGTGAACGTTCGCAGTAAAACATGACACTTCCTGTTCTAAGGGGGCGTGGCTTAGGTAATCTCAAAATTTCACAACTGGGTGTCGTAGGTCATCCAAAGGTGATCACACACAGAAAGTTTGGTGGCTCTGTGAGTTTATTTGTAAGAGATATAACAGTTTATTACATTCTGGTGAGTCGGTGAAATTTGACCCCTGGTACGACCCCTTCAGCATGCTCGAAAACTCACGAATTTGATAACTTTGAATCGGCCATGCCTTATGAACAATCTGACCGAGTTTGAAGCCGATCGATCGAAATCCCTAGGAGGAGTTCGATCAAATGCGACGTCTGTAACGGCTAAAATATGGGTGAAATCGAACTTCAATCCAAAATGGCCGACTTCCTGGGATACTTGCACTATGACATTAATTGTAAATTCAGAGTGTCTTGGGGAGCTCTACAACTGTACCGAATTTCAAGTCTCTACGATAAAGTAAGTGAATAGAAAAGGGTCTTTTGAAAGTTTCTAGGGGGCGCCCTTGAGCCGTTTCTTGTGCGATTTTTGCGAAGACCGTGAAATACGTAAATTTCACATGGGCTCTATGCGCCCGCCAAGTTTGGTGAGTTTTTGAATATGATAAAGCCCCCAAAAAGCCAATTTACTTTACGGAAGAAGAATAATAATAATAATAATTTACAGCACGATTACAATAGGCCTTCGCAGCGCTTAGCTGCTCGGGCCTAATTCGCAGCGCTTAGCTGCTCGGCCTAACAAGCGCCGCTCCGGCCTATAGCCACCGCGGGGGACCCAGCACCGCCGCCCGCCTGCCACCGCGTACCCTTTCGCACAGTTGAGGTGCGCGTCTGCCAGGTAGTTCGCAGCGTTGAGTTCGGCATGGTTCCCTGGCGACACACAAAAATTTGGTGAAGATCGGTCGATGTAGAGAGAAGATATTGGTGATAGGATAACCTAGGGGGCGCTGTAGAGTAAAATCACAATTCAAACCTAATGGGCTCTTTAGCATTGAACACAGCTCAAACGTATCCAGTCTGGTGCCAATCGGAAGATGCGTGTGTGATTCAGAGACAATTACATAAATATGGCAAAGGACAGACAGTTGGCCACGCCCCATGAGTCAGAGTTAGAAGATTAATTCCATATGTATTACTCAGTAAAAATAGAACATACAGTAGAAAAAACAGGTGACTTCCTGTCAAAAGTGGGCGGAGCTAAGGTTACGTCATCATCTGACCATGAGAATGTAATGAGCGTTTGTCAGTAGTGAGACATAGGAAGTCTGAAGCAGCTGTCACCTTATATGTTGAAGTGATTTCACTTTGATGTTTTATGGTGAATAGTCAAAGTTTGGTACTTAGCCACGCCCACAGGCTTTGACATACCAAAATTCCTGTGATAACTTTAGACCTTTAATGTCTGACCTCTCTGCTGACTGAGTTTGAAGTCTGTATGTAAAACGATGTAGGAGGAGTTCGATCAAATATGACGTCTCTGAAAAACAGCAAATGGCGGCTTTTATCCAAAATGGCCGACTTTCTGTCTGGTTTGGACCATGGCTCCAAGAGGCTTATTTGTAGGTCCTGACACGATACACAAGTGTACCAAGTTTCACAATTCTAGGTTAAAGAATGGCTTGGGGCTGATTATTTAAAATCGTCAAGGGGGCGCTGTTGAGACATTAGGCCACGCCCACAAAAAATCATAGTGGATTCCTGTCGAGGGGCCCGCAAGGATCAAACCTAGTGAGTTTGGTGCAGCTGGGCTTTAAACTGTGGAATTCAAGGACAAACGTAAGGAGACGGCGTTAAAGGTCACTTCGCCACGCCACACGCCCACCTGCTGCATCCAAACCAAACGGGGTTGGACACCCTGACACACCAACATGTCTTCTGTCTGTGGACACAGTTTCATGTTGATTAGGTGAAGGGGTCAGATAGTGAACGTTCGCAGTAAAACATGACACTTCCTGTTGTAAGGGGGCGTGGCTTAGGTAATCTCAAAATTTCACAACTGGTGTCGTAGGTCATCTAAAGGTGTTCACACACAGAAAGTTTGGTGGCTCTGTGAGTTTTTTTGTAGATCTAACAGTTTATTACTTTGTGGTGAGTCGGTGAACTTTGACCCTGGTACGACCCCTTCAGCATGCTCGAAAACTCACGAATTTGATAACTTTGAATCGGCCATGCCTTATGAACAATCTGACCGAGTTTGAAGCCGATCGATCGAAATCCCTAGGAGGAGTTTGATCAAATGCGACGTCTGTAAACGGCCAAAATGGGGGCAAAATAGGAACTTCAATCCAAATGGCCGACTTCCTAGGATAGTTGCACTATGACATTAATTGTAAATTGTGAGTGTCTTGGGGAGCTCTACAACTGTACCGAATTTCAAGTCTCTACGATAAAGTAAGTGAATAGAAAAGGATCTTTTGAAAGTTGCTAGGGGCGCCCTTGAGCCGTTTCTTGTGCGATTTTTTCGAGGACCTTAAAATACGTAAAGTTTCACCGGGCACTATGCGGCCGCCAAGTTTGGTGAGTTTTTGAATATGATAAAGCCCCAAAAAGCCAATTTATTTGCGGAAGAATAATAATTACAGCACGATTTCAATAGGCCTTCGCAGCGCTTAGCTGCTCGGGCCTAATAATTTACAGCACGAAAACAATAGGCCTTCGCAGCGCTTAGCTGCTCGGGCCTAATAATTTACAGCACGAAACAATAGGCCTTCGCAGCGCTTAGCTGATCGGGCCTAATAATTTACAGCACGATTACAATAGGCCTTCGCAGCGCTTAGCTGCTCGGGCCTAATAAACAGCACGATTACAATAGGCCTTCGCAGCGCTTAGCTGCTCGGGCCTAATAAACAGCACGATTACAATAGGCCTTCGCAGCGCTTAGCTGCTCGGGCCTAATAATTTACAGCACGAAAACAATAGGCCTTCGCAGCGCTTAGCTGCTCGGGCCTAATAATTTACAGCACGATTACAATAGGCCTTCGCAGCGCTTAGCTGCTGAGGCCTAATAAACAGCACGATTACAATATTCCTTCGCAGCGCTTAGCTGCTCGGGCCTAATAAACAGCACGATTACAATAGGCCTTCGCAGCGCTTAGCTGCTCGGGCCTAATAATTTACAGCACAAAACATATAGCACGAAAACAATAGGCCTTCGCAGCGCTTAGCTGCTCGGGCCTAATAAACACCACGATTACAATAGGCCTTCGCAGCGCTTAGCTGCTCGGGCCTAAAAAATTTAAAAAAATAAATAAATAAACATTTGAAAACAATAGGCCTTCGCAGCGCTTAGCTGCTCGGGCCTAATAAACAGCACGATTACAATAGGCCTTCGCAGCGCTTAGCTGCTCGGGCCTAATTAAAGCTCCGCGGAGCATCGAGCGGCCCTCGCAGCCAAGCGCCGCTCGGCCTATAGCCACCGCGTGGTCCCAGCACCGCCTTCCCCCAGCCACCGCTGATGTTCTGACGGAGCAGAGTAGCTATATAAAGTAGCCCTCTCATATGCTTCAAACGGTTTTTGGATCGGCCAAACGGTTCCTGAACTGGAAGGGGTCGTTCAGACTGCTTTTTTCATTAAAAGTGACTGGGTGTTCTCAAAGTTACATCAAGTGTCTCTCACACACACACAGCAGTTGGCAGAGGCTTGATCGCTATGGCAACCGCTGGTTTGGACTACAAGGTCTCTGTAGTTCTAAACATGGTGAACACCTTAATACAGAGGGCAGAGTAGAAGGTCAGAACTACAACATGGCGGATCATTCAGTTATTACAGAGGAGGGCTGAGCTGGAATGTAGAGCTACTTGCTGTTTTGGGCATTATATTGGTGGATTAACCAAACCACTGTTACACATTGGATTAGTGTGTCTATTTAAAATGAAGCGTACTGAAAATTTCAAAATAAACGCCCTGACATTTTTCACATTAGGTTATTGGTCTTTTGGGCTTTATGTGACTGGTTTAAACAAACCAAAGTTGCACATTGAATTAGTGTGGTCATTAAAATGAAGCTTACTGAAAGTTTCAAATTAAAAGTCTGCCTATAACTCTAGTGTTAGTGCACCGCCGTAGGCGGTGCAATAATATTAGCCTTTTTATGTTATTTATTTGTCAGGATAGTGAACTGCCTAGTTGAGCTGCTCTTTAGAACTACAATGACTGAAGGTCAGAACTACAACATGGCGGAACTCTCAAATAGCACATAGTGATGAGCTGGCTCTTAGATCTGCTAGCTCTATGGAGCATTATATAGCTGGATTAACCAAACCACAGTTACACATTGGATTAGTGTGTAATCCACTGTAAATAAAAAAGCTATTGTAAAGCTATTGTAAATAAAGCTTACTGAAAGTTTCAAAATAAAAGCCTTGACATTTTTCACATCAGGTCATTACTCTTTTGGCCTTTATGTGACTGGTTTAAACAAACTACTGTAACACAATGAATTGGTGTGGTAGTTAAAATGAAGTGTACTAAAAGTTTCAAAATAAAAGCCTTGACATTTTACATCCTGCAATTGCTCTACTGGTGATTTAAAAACTGGTTTTACCAAATTACTGTTACAGACTGGATTAGTGTAGCCATTGATAATGACGTTTACTGAAAATTTCAAAATAAAAGCTTTTGCCATTTTTACATCAAGCAATTGTTCTTTGGGCCTTACATGACTGGTTTAACCAAACCACTGTTACACATTGAATTAGTGTGGTCATTAAAATGAAGCTAACTGAAACTTTCAAAATAAAAACCTGTATATTCCTCTCACATGAGTGCACCGCCGTTTTTGACCTTTTTATCGCTCAGGATAGTGAACTGCCTTGCACAGCAAGGCAGTTCAATAACACTAGCACAAACTTTAGCATTTCACCCCCCTTGACTATATGCTTCAAACAGTTTTTGGATCACTCTTGCAGTTCCTGAACAGGAATAGATGTTTGGACTGCTTTGTTCAGAAAAACTAACTGCTACAAACAGTTAGAATTCTGTTTCTCTCTTTAGGTCTCACTCACATGATAGTTGAGCTGCTCTTTAGAACTACAATGACTGATGTTCAGAACTACAACATGGCGGAACTACCAAATATCACATAGGGATGAGCTGGCATTTAGATCTACTTGCTGTTTTGGTCATTATATTGGTGGAATATACAAACCACAGTTACACATTGGATAAGTGTGGCTAATTGAAATGAAGCTTACTAAAATTTCAAAATAAAAGCCCTGACATTTTTCACGTTAGGTTATTGCTCTTTTCGGCTTTATGGAACTAGTTTAAACAAACCAGAGTTGTACATTGAATTAGCGTGGTCCTTAAAATGAAGCTTACTGAAACTTTCAAAATAAAGCCTGCATACTCCTCTCATGTCAGTGCACTGCCATAGGCGGTGCAAGAACTTTTTTTTAACCTTTTTTATCAGTATATTAGCACAAAGAGTAGCACTTCACTGCCCCCTAGTGCATTGCCTTGCGCAGCACACACACAGCAGTTGGCTGAGGATTAATTACTATAGAAGAACTACAACATGGTGGAACTCTCAGATACCACACATTAGGGCTGAGCTGGCATTCAGAACTACTTGCTGTTTTGGGCATTATATAGCTGGACTGTTACACGTTGGATTTATGTGGCCATTAATCCAATGTGTAACAATTATGAAGCTTACTAAAAATTTCAAAATAAAAGCCTTGACATTTTTCACATCAGGTAATTGCTCTTTTGTGTTTTATGTGCATGGTTTAAACAAACTACTGTTACACATTAAATTGGTGAGGTAGTTAAAATGAAGCTTACTGAAAATTTCAAATTAAAAGTCTGTATATTCCTCAACTTTTAGTGCACCGCCATAGGCGGTGCAATAATATTAGTGTTTTTTATGTTATTTATTTCTCAGGATAGTGACAGTTCATTAGCATTAGTACAAAAGTTATCATTTCACTGTCTTTCACTAATACACTAGCATTTTCACCTAAAGTTAGCTTTTAGCTAATTTTCTCATTAATTAGACATGTTTAGTATACTGAATGGAGTAGTAAAATTAAAACAACATGGTCCTGCTGCTCCACATGCTACTGCCAGCATTTAAGCTAACATTAGCATATTGGCTAATTTTAGCTCATGCATTGATTTTAACATAATGAATGGTACAACTACAGCTTAGTCAACATGCTTCTGCCTCTCCACAGTTAATTGACTACGTTGCTGCTTTCTTTAGCATTAACGCTAATTTTTAACATCATAACGCTGCGTCAAAGCCGACGGGCACACTTTGGCATGCCCCTTTAAAATTTCTGCAGGAATTTTCTAGTTAGGGGCATGCCATAGCAATGCATAAGGAGAGCAGTACTGACTTGCGAAGCAAGTCAGTACTGCCTCCATGCATTGCATGGCAGGCACCTATTGTTCTACACCCAATAGAATGTCTCTTTATTATAATTATTTATTTTTCTTCCGTTACCGTTAATGCGGCTCGTACCGCTGCGTGCCCACCCACAAAAGTGGTATCAAAACGTGCGGCTCGATCCCGGCATTGGAGCTATTACTTTTATAGGGGATCGGAGTTACGACGGCGACGTAAAAAGCGAAAAACGAGCGAAATTTCCAACTGCCGAAACCTAGAGTGTAACTGAAACCAACTGCCGCTTTTTTAGAGTGAGGAACAGGGTGGAATTTTGACCCAAAAATAATTTTGAAATCGCTCTCATGGCCGCAAAACTTGTGCTATTGGTATGAAAGTTGGTCAGGAAATTGCACCGCATGCCTGCTCCGGTAAAATGTTTTCAAAATTTCTCTAGGGCTTACGGTTTTCTGTCCAGGTGCTTCAGAGCAAAGTGACGGGACATGACCAACTGACGCTCCCCCTCAGTGTTTAATATAGGTTTTTGAAAAATTACTGAGCTCTGCACACACCATATTTCTCTCATCAGTGCAATTCCTGTGAATGACCTACAGATATGAATCACGGGACTATCGGAGACGACAAATAGCCCTCTCATACGCTTCAAACGGTTTTTGGATCGGCCTAACGGTTCCTGAACTGGAAGGGGTCGTTCAGACTGCTTTTTTCATTAAAAGTGACTGGGTGTTCTCAAAGTTGCATGAAGTGTCTCTCACACACACACAGCAGTTGGCAGAGGCTTGATCGCTATGGCAACTGCTGGTTTGGCCTACAAGGTCTCTGTAGTTCTAAACATGGTGGAACACCTTAATACAGAGGGCAGAGCAGAAGGTCAGAACTACAACATGGCGGATCATTCAGTTATTACAGAGGAGGGCTGAGCTGGAATGTAGAGCTACTTGCTGTTTTGGGCATTATATTGGTGGATTAACCAAACCACTGTTACACATTGGATTAGTGTGTCTATTTAAAATGAAGCTTACTGAAAATTTCAAAATAAAAGCCCTGACATTTTCACATCAGGTTATTGCTTTTTGGGCTTTATGGGACTGGTTTAAACAAACCAGAGTTGCACATTGAATTAGCGTGGTCATTAAAATTAGGCTTACTGATACTTTCAAAATAAAAGCCTGCATATTCCTCTCACGTCAGTGCGGTGCAATAATATTAGCCTTTTTATGTTATTTATTTCTCAGGATAGTAAACTGCCTTGCGCAGCAAGGCAGTTTATTAACATTAGCACAAAAATTAGCATTTCACCCCCTTTGACTATATGCTTCACAACGTTTTTGGATCACTCTAAAAGATCCTGAATAGGAAGGAGATGTTTGGACTGCTTTGTTCAGATAAATTAACTGCTTCAAACAGAATTCTGTTTCTCTCTATGTGTCTCACTCACACAATAGTTGAGCTGCTCTTTAGAATTACAATGACTGAAGGTCAGAACTACTCTCAAATAGCACATAGGGATGAGCTGGCATTTAGACCTACTTGCTGTTTTGGGCATTATATAGCTGGACTGCTACACGTTGGAATAATGTGGCAATTAATCCAATGTGTAACAAAAGTGAAGCTTACTGAAAATTTCAAAATAAAAGCCATGACATTTTCACATCAGGTATTTCCTCTTTTCTGCTTTATGTGACTGGTTTAAACAAACTACTGTTACACATTGAATTGGTGTGGTAGTTAAAAAGTAGCTAACTGAAAGTTTCAAAATAAAAGTCTGCATATTCCTCACGTGTTAGTGCACCGCCGTAGGCTGTGCAATAATATTAGCTTTTTTTTGTTATTTACTTCTCAGGATAGTGAACTGCCTTGCGCAGCAAGGCAGTTCATAAGCATTAGTACAAAAGTTATCATTTCGCTCTTTGACTAGTACACTACCACTTTTACCTAAAGTTAGCTTTTAGCTAATTTTCTCATTAATTAGACGTGTTTAGTATACTGAATGGAGTAGCAAAATTAAAACAACATGGTCTTGTTGCTCCACATCCTACTGCCAGCATTTAAGCTAACATTAGCATATTGGCTAATTTTAGCTTATGCATTAATTTCAACATAATGAATGGTACAAGTACAGCTTAGTCAACATGCTTCTGCCTCTCCACAGGCTATTGACTACGTTGCAGCTTTCTTTAGCATTAATGCTAATTTTTAGCATAAAAACGCTGCGTCAAAGCCGACGGGCACACTTTGGCATGCCCCTTTAAAATTTCTGCAGGAATTTTCTAGTTATATATTTATTCTTCCGTCACCGTTAATGCGGCTCGTACCGCTGCGTGCCCACCCACAAAAGTGGTATCAAATCGTGCGGCTCGATGCCGAGAAGGGAGCTATTACTTTTATAGGGGATCGGAGTTACGACGGCGACGTAAAAAGCGAAAAACGAGCGAAATTTCCAACTGCCGAAACCTAGAGTGTAACTGAAACCAACTGCCGCTTTTTAGAGTGAGGAACAGGGTGGAATTTTGACCCAAAAATAATTTTGAAATCGTTCTCATGGCCGTAAAACTTATGCTATTGGTATGAAAGTTGGTCAGGAGATAGCACCGCATGTCTGCTCCGGTAAAATGTTTTCGAAATTTCTCTAGGGCTTACGGTTTTCTGTCCAGGTGCTTCAGAGCAAAGTGATGGGACATGACCAACTGACGCTCCTCCTCAGTGTTTAATATAGGTTTTTGAAAATTACTGAGCTCACCACACACTATTTTTCTCTCATCAGTGCAATTATTGTGAATGACCTACAGATATGAATCACGGGACTATCAGAGACGACAAGTAGCCCTCTCATACACTTCAAGTGGTTTTTGGATCGACCTAACGGATCCTGAACGGGAAGAAGTTGTTCAGACTGCTTTTTTCATCAAAACTGACTGGGTGTTTACCTCAATCTTTCTTAAAATTAGCATTTTAGCTGTTTTTTTTCTCTCAGGTTAGTGGACTCATTTACCTCAGTCTTTCTTTAAATAAGCATTTTAGCTTTTTTTTTTCTCTCAGGTTAGTGGACTGCCTTGCGAAGCAAGGCAGTACATTTACCTCAGTCTTTCTTAAAATTAGCTTTGTAGCTATTATTTCCTGTCTGGTTAGTGGTACATTTACCTAAGTCTTTCTTAAAATTAGCATTTTATTAATTTTTTCCCTCTCAGGTTAGTGGCCTGCCTTGTGCAGCAAGGCAGTACATTTACCTCAGTCTGTCTTAAAATGAGCGTTTTAGCTTTTTTTTTGTTTCAGGTTAGTAGATTTTCAGGTTAGTACATTTACCTCAGTCTTAAAATGAGCACTTTTGCTCTTTTTCCTCTTGGGTTTTTGGACTGCTTTCCTCAGTCTTTCTTAAAAAAACCATTTTAACTATTTTGTTTTGGTCTCAAGTTAGTGGACTGCTTTGTTTTTGTTGCCTTTTAACATTTGTTGTTTAGCAAAGCTGACCGGTCAGCAGAAGAGTATGTCATACTCGCTGGAAAATGTCGATCTCCGATTGGCTGACACGTAACATCTTGTATCTATGCCTGTGACGTAAGGTGCTAAATCTGCCAGCCAGCTGTGTTGACAGTCTCAAAAAAAGCTTTTTTGTTGCATTTTTTAAAATTGTTGTTTTGCTGAGCTGACTGGTCAGCTGTAGGACACGTCATACACGCTGGAAAATGCCAATCTCTGATTGGCTGACATGAATTCCCAAGCCGCTGAAGCTTCTGGAACTTTCTGGCACTCTCTGCTTCCGAGTCTGCTACGGTCAAGGTAAGACGTGTTTGTGTTTTCTCCATGAAATATAGTATTTAAATTTTAAATTTGATTAGAATATTATTGTAAATGCTTACAGTTGTTAGATTTAATGTGTTGTTTGAGAAAGTTGGTCGATTTTAAAAGTTTAATTGCTGTGGAATATTTCGTTGTGGCTCTGATTGCGTACTAGCTAGCTTGATGGAACAGGATTTATCTGGATTTATACGGGAAGCTAAATGTTTATACGCCCACAAGACGCTAAAGAATAAATTGCTGTGGTGTTTTTAATTATGTAATTTCTTTTGTATCTTAATATGTGATATATAGTCATATACCGGCATTATGTGAGATATTTTTCCACCTGGGAGGGTGCGGTTTTTATTTTGCTTGTGTTAGAAGCACAGCAGTGGGCAGATCACAATGACTTCATACTACTGCGAGTCCACACCGATCGATGTTAGGGCGTCTGGTACATAATCAAAGCGTAGGTAGCTACGTTTCGCGAAGATAGCGGTTCGCAGTTGAAGCCTTTCGAGGGTTTTTGGGTGCGTTCACCCTGCAGCCTGAAGTGATCCAATTCTGACTTTTTTGGTAATTACGAATGTTTTATTTGTTTTTTCCGGGGCTGTTCAAACTGCCAGTAAATGCGACCTGTATGTGTTCTGCAGAGTGAACGATCAAACGACCTGAAAGTGTCCCGCATGTGCAGTAGAGGGCGCAATAGCGTCCGCGTTCTCGGTGTTCCGCCAACCGCCATAAAAAGAAGAAGAGCTCAGTGTTTGCGGAAGTAAACATGGTTGCTAATGGTGGAGCATAGCTTACATATTTGAAGTTGTCTGACCAGAGCAGCATATTAACAGCTTAATCCTCATTATAGTCCTCATTTACTCAGATAGTAAAACACTTGGTACATTTGGTTAAAATTAATTTTCAATTTACATATTTAAAACTCGTTAGATTTATTTCTTTAATCTCTGCTTTTTCATTATATTTTGAACCAAGTTGTAAAATGTATAGATGTTTGCAACAGTTGTGAAAAGTATTTCGGTCCTGCTTACAAGCCTGAGAACTTCTAAAAAGTTTTTAAATTATTTTAAAAAAATGTATTTTTACACCTCTTTTTTAATGGCCATTTATTTTGCTTTTCATTACAGCTTTTCACTTGTGCGAGACTGAGATTTGGAAGTTTTCTGCTGCTGCTGCCAAGATCCTAACCTCTACATCACCACGCCATCAACTTAATCCATCTACATACATATCTCTTAATCCTACACGTACTTTATCTACATATTGAAATAAGTTTTTTTGCACATAGTAACATTCACACATAGTCCTACAAATACTGTTTAATTTTAGATATTATTTTGTAAATAACCAGCTTTCGCCCCCCCAGGTGTCTTTTTTTTAAATCTGGTCTTACAGGATGCCACGTCGGGGTCGTCGGTCCGAGTCTGCTAAGGTGAGATGGAGGAAGCTGGAGAGTGTGCCGGACGTCGCCAAGGTATATAAATTACACATCGCAGTAATTGTTTTTGTCTAACAGTAGTTTTTACTGTAGTTTTGACTTTAAGCATGATCATAATTGTTTCTGTGTTGACAGCCGGGGACATCAGCGCTCACGCCTTGGGCTTGGACCCTCACCGAGTCTCCACCGAAGAAGGTATAGCTACCATTTTACTTTCATTAACTTATTATTAGATGATAAAGTCTTTTGCTTTACTCATTCTATTTATGTCTTTAGACGTCGCGACTGCTGGAGGGTGGCCTGCCCGACCAGGTAAGTTCATGACAAGTTCAGGATCATTTATTTACAATAACCCAATCCAGTTATGTTTGTGGTTGATTTAAACATTTTAAAAAAATTGTTTTGTAGATGTCGCCTGCTGTGGTCCGCCAGGAGGAGTCCCGTGCGCCATCGACCTCGCTTGGGTCACGTATGTGTATAAAATTTGTGTTGTTTTGTTGTTAAATTTTCAGAGGCATGAAAGTCTAATCTTGATAATTGCATGTCTCTAAACAGGCCGTGGGACGGGGCGTCGCCATCGGGTGGAGACGTGGCCAGCTTCCCGGGTGACCAGACGGAGCTGCAAGTTGGTTCTGCCTACTGCCGAGGCTCTGGAGAAGAAGGTACTTTTTTTTGTCAATTTCATATGCAAATCTTGGTTTGGATGATAAAATCAATCATCAAACTTTAATGGTTTTTCTTTCTTTTTTTCTTCAGTTTGCTCTTTTGGTTGGTGATTCTCATCTGCGTGCTATCGTGGATGGGTATTCTACCATGCCAAAGGGCGACTTCTCCTTAGGGTTGCTTGCATCCCCTGGAGCCTCTGCGGAAGAGTTGCGGCTTGAGGTCCTGAATACACTTCTGCCTCGGTCCCCCGAGGTGATCTGTCTTCTGGCCCCAAGCAACAACTTGACCGCCAGCAGGACCTTCGTGGAGGCCGGACGGGACTTTGCCAGGTTGTTGCGTACTGTCTGCGAACTCTCTGCTAATGTAAGTATAAGTATACTGCATTTATTCATGATCAAATACATCTGAAAACTTGTCGTATGTTAATTTGGTTCTTTTATTTTGATTGAAATTGACAGGTGGTTGTTGTGGACTTTCCTCCACGACTTGTCGTGGACCAAAGTTCGCAACATCTGCTGCGGCAGGAGTATCGCCGTGTGGCTGCTCAGAGAAGTAAGTGACGGACTCAATTTGTGTTTATACTAAAACTTCAGCAAATTAGCATTTTATGGTGTTCAGGGTTCAGATGTATAAAAAATGTACTTATTTTTCCTTTCGTATCTACCTCAAATTACTACATTGTTAGTGTGACTGATATTAGAATGACATTTGTTTTTTGTTTTTTCCTGTCCAGATGTTCGGTACCTGCCTGTTACTGAACATTTCCCGTTGAGCAGCCTGCACTTGTGGAGCAGGGATGGCGTAAGTTAAATAGATTTTTTTGTCATTTTAAAAATCTTATTTAGGTGTACTGTATTTTATAAAATGTCTTCAACTGTTATAGGTTCACCTGAGCGACCATCCTGGGATGGAGGTCCTTGCTCAGTTGCTTCAGGCGGCGGTCTGCTCGCAACTTGAGTTAAGTGCACCGAAATCTCCAGCTCCCGTGACGTTGGCTCCTCCCCCTCCTGGGACGGCTTCCCCCCCGGCGGTGAGACGTCCCCTGCCCCGGCTGGTTGTGGTTGGTGAGGTGGCGGCTCCCCGTCGTTCGGACCCCTTCGACTGGACTGTGGTTGGTGGCCGGAAGGTACTGGATACATACTTAGTTGATTTAAGCAATGTTTTTGCATGTTTAAAAGTCCATGAATGTGTATATTTGTCTTTTTAACATGTCTGTTTTGTGATGGGGTACTAGCAAGAGTCAGCCTCGGAGTGTTCATTTCAACTTTTGTTTAAAGTGCTGATTAGAAACTACATAACTGTTTTTGTTTTAGTTTTTTTTTTTTAAATTGTGTTAAGGAGAAGAAAAACTGGAATTATGCTAAAATAATTAAGCCATTTTTCCCCAGAAGATCAGGTATATCTTAAAAACCGGCATTTTGAAAATGTGAAAGGGAATTAGCTTACAAACATAAAATATGAAGTGCTACATGACATCCCTCTGTTATGTGAAATTTCACATCTTTAAAAAATAATTAGGCGTATTTTAAGAAACTGGGGAAAGTTGTCCAAGTAACGACGAAAAGAGTGACTGACAAGTTGGACCGGAGTAACAGCAAAAATGGGGAGATTGTGATATTGATTGGTGTGACAGAAGTCTGTCAAACACATTTTGTAATATGTAGTTTAGTGGTTTATGAAATAAAATGTAGTTTATTGATGCCCAAGTGGAAATTGCTTATTTGCTGAAAAGGTAATTTGTCCAGGGTGTTAATATTAGTAAATGGAAATGAAACCATAAGCAATATAAAATTTATAGAACTGTATACATTACTGTTAAGTAGTTTAAATAATTTGACTAAATATAAAATTAATAAATGAAATGACTAGAGTGCACATGAATATGTACTAATTTATAAACGAGTCGAGAAAAAAACTTAGACACTCAGAGTTGGTTGTTGTACATAAAGAATTATGTGACTAATAAATATGCAGCATACAGGGGTGGTCTGTTTTTAACTGCAAGACAAAAAAGTGAAACTTGCAAAAAGAGTCTAAGGCACAGTGAAGATTGTGAAGATGATGATAAGGACGATGGCATTTGTATTAGAAATCTAGAGAATCAGAGGCATAAAGGGTAAGATGAGGTCAAGACAGGCTTAGAGGCAGCTACTCAGAGATCCAACCTGAGGAATGGTGGCGCTGCGCAGCTGTAAGGAGTCGATCACCAGGGGATGAAGAAGAGCCACTCCCCAAGCAGCTAGTAAGCAGCATCCAGTTGTGGTGAGCTCCAGGAGTTAAGGTAGTAAACCTTTGTGAGCTCACAATAAAAAAATAAAACAATTTCCAACTTGAAATTTATGTAACTTGTGTATGTGAAATAAGTGTTTCCAAATGAAAAATAATTTGTAACATTACACCCTTAATGTTGTGTAATTAAAATTACTATACATGTATACCCTGGATCCAGAGGGTTTGCTGCCACTGAAAATAATTTTTCCATGTTTTCAGACGTCGCGTGAGGTCCAGGGTGGTGATGGCTGTCCACACATCACTGGGAGGATGGTTGACCATCAGGTATGATTTTCTTCACCTCAAAGCAAAACTTGTTGTGTCCTCAATGTACAAATGAATCTATTTTAAGCTATTTCTTTTATTTTATAGGGAGACCTGTTGGACTCTTCCATCCCCCGAATCCTGTGTGGTTCAGCCCAGCGTTGCTGGAGGAGATGGACCGGATCGTTCCTGCGTCTGGCCGTGACGCTCCGCTACCTACATGTTCTCCGAAGGGGAAGAAGGTATTTTATTCTATTTTTTTAAATAACCATGTGATTTTGATGTGCCACAATTGGTTTTAAAAATTATATATATTTTTTTATTAGAAGGCGAGTCCGAGGCGTCGTCCAGTTTCTGATCCCTCCAAGCTGAATCCGATGGAGCAGCAGGTGTGACACCGTTTCAGAAAACATATCATAGATTTTAAGATGTATGTTCACTTTGCACCAAGTTGAGGGCTTCTGTTGATTTATAGATGGAGGGAGCGCCGAGAGAGACCACCAGCCCAGCTCGTCGCGAGGCACGGAGACCGGTCCCCCCGATGGACGTCGAGGCCCCTGCCGAGTCCTCTCCCGTGCCACCAGAGGACCATGTCCGGGATGGGAGCTGCCAGGTAACTCCTTCCTACCATCTCAGTCACAACAAATGGGTGGAACATTGCGACATGTGTAAAAAGTTGGCCTATGTGGTTCTGTGTATGACAAGGCTGCAAAAGATTCTGTCACTCACATGAGCAAAAAAGCTACAAATGGTTGTGTATAGTGAGTTTATGTATCTAAAAAATATACTGCTCAAAAAAATAAAGGGAACACTTAAACAACACAATATAACTCCAAGTAAATCAAACTTCTGTGAAATCAAACTGTCCACTTAGGAAGCAACACTGATTGACCAGACGAGGGTCCCCGTTGTCAATCAGTGTTGCTTCCTAAGTGGACAGTTTGATTTCACAGAAGTTTGATTTACTTGGAGTTATATTGTGTTGTTCAAGTGTTCCCTTTATTTTTTTGAGCAGTGTATATACTTTCAAGTTTTTGACTTGGTGGGTGTGATGCTTCATTTTTTGTGCCTTTTTAATTTTTATTTAATCCAATTTTTAAAAAATTGTGTTTTTGTTTTTCAGATTGGCTAAAAAACTTAGCCAATGTTAGATTAATTTCTAAAGTACAGAAAAGTTCATTTGAGATGTACAAATATGAACATATGGATTTATTTTGTTATCCGATCCGAAACCGCTATAATGACGGTATTTACCAATGTGTTACTTTATTAAAATTTTATTTCAATTAATCTATTGATCATCAGAATAATTGATTTCTAAACTGCAAAAAACTTGTTAACAGGCCTAATTGGTGGTGGTAGGTAGTCATTAGTTGAATATTTGTATAAATACTGAAATGTTGTTTTTTTTTATGTTACAGGCGCTGGAACCCGGGATCAGCGGTCCACCGGTCCTGTTGGTAAGTGCTTCACATTCCCAGGCAGACAGGAGGTATGCTGCATTTTCCCGTAATCACCAGTGCACATGCATGGCACTCACATTTTTAGCTTACCACAATGAGGGGTTGCAGTTTGACACAGTGTTGCTTGACAGAGTGATTGAAAAAGGAGATGAACTTTATACCGGCGTTAAACAGCAACTGATCAGTGAAGGAACATTTCGTGACAATCACTTGACTTTTGAAGAGATGCCTGACCATGTACTGACAGATGGAAACATCTATGCAGTACACACCACTGGTTTGAGAGTAGGTCATGTTTTTGCTCGTAGCGGGAGCCCTCAGGGATCTCGACAATTGGGCTTGCCTCTTGCCCTGCAACTGGAATGTCTGTCAGAAAATGTCACCCATGCTTTTCTTTTGGTGACTCCAGAGTGCATTGCAGTTTTCAGGGACAGAAGTGGTCGGTTTGGCGTTTTTGATTCCCACTCAAGAAATTCAGCAGGCCTGCCGCACCCCAGTGGAACTGCAGTAATGATGACTTTCTACAATCTGTCTGACATGGTCAACCATCTACTGAACCTCTTTCGAAACCGCGGCCCCACTGCCACCTATGAGTTTGTGCCAGCAGGTTTTGTCAGGACAATGACAACAGTCCTCAGAACATTTCACCTGTAGCCACAGAAGTAAGTCCAACTGCTTTGAATCCAGAGAGCACCTCTGAAGAAGAGAAAATGCCTCCATGGCTTAGGAAAATTGCAGACATATTAGAGGAGACGGCTCCAACCATTCCAAATGTGTCAAAGCACCAAAGCCAAGAGAAGAAAGATGAAGAACAGGGTTAAAGCACAGCAGGGACAGCATGTAGAAACAAAAATAAAACAAAGTTTATATGGAAAAGACAGATATGTAAAATCTCCAACATTTAGGACCAAAAAACTGCAGGCCTTCAAAAAAACTTACATTCTTAAACAGGCAGAGAGGAAGGATCGGCTCAACAAAAGATACAAATTAGATGCAACATTCTGCATGACCCGAAAAAATTATGTACATTTAAGATACAACTACGTCCCTAGCTACAGAGACAAACATAAAGAATACATGCGAGAGTACATTTGGCAAAGATTTCAAAAATGATCCTGTCTTCAGAAGCCGAAAAAAAAACAGTTATGAGCGAGCGTCAAAAGAAACGACTCAGAAATGATCCTGATTTCAGAAGCCGACACAAAAAAATTATCAGTGAACGTATAAGGCAACGATTTAAAAATGATCCTAATTTCAGGAGCCGACACAAAAAAATTATGAGTGAGCATATAAGGCAACGATTCAGAAATGATCCCGATTTCAGAAGCCGACACAAAAAAATTATGAGTGAGCGTATAAGGCAACGATTCAGAAATGATCCCGATTTCAGAAGCCGACACAAAAAAATTATGAGTGAGCGTATAAGGCAACAATTCAGAAATGATCCCGATTTCAGAAGCCGACACAAAAAAATTATGATTAACTATATGAAGGAGAAGTATCACAGAGAGCCTGATTATCGGTTCAAACATAATAAGAAATGTGCTGCCAACAGGAGAATTAGGCTATCAAGGGAGGCAATTTCCAAAAAACTCAAATTACAACATGCTTTGCGAATCAGAAGGAAATACGAAAGAAATGTAGGCTTCTCCCTTGAAACCCCACGCCCTCTGATGAGTGACGAAATGAAAGCTGCAATACAAAACTTTTATAAGAACATTCAAAACGGACCCACATATGTTTGCACTGTGTGTCACAGAGCTCTTTTCCCCAATCAAGTGAAGCACTGTAAAAGAGATAAATATACCAAGAATATGCGTGTAGTAGCTGATTGTCTAACAGGTACGTATGTTCACGTGTGTGAATCTGCTTGCTCAACTCCATGTTCTGTACCCGAAGAGAGGACAGGGGAGTGGATCTGCTACACGTGTGACAGCCACCTAAGCAGGGGAAAGATGCCATCGATTGCTGCTGCCAATAACCTTCTCTTAGCTCCTGTTCCCCCAGAGCTTGTGGAATTGAATGTACTTGAAAGGCAATTAATTGCAAAAATTCTACCCTTTGCAAAAATTGTTTCCTTGCCCAAGGGACAGCAAAGGGCAATACATGGAGCAGTTGTTTGTGTTCCTTCTGACATGGAAACTGTTGTAAACAGTCTTCCGAGGCCCCGTGCGGAAGCACAGCTTTTACAGGTGAAGCTGAAGAGGAAAACCAAGTACAAAGGCCATCAATACTTTTACACAGTCAACATGAAAAATGTATTAGCTGGACTGAGCAAGCTTAAAGAGAGTCATCCGGATTACAAAGACGTAAGTATAAATGAAAGTGCCACATTTGAGGGTTTCCAGGAGGACCAGCCAGTTGAGGACTTGGACACAAAAGCAGAGGAGACTGAAATGGATGCAGCAGCAGCAGACCAGCAACCTGACCACATAGGGGCAGAGCATCAGGCACTTCGACCTGGTCTGATCTTGGACACTTGCATGCAGCCTCCTGACATAGCACAGGAAGTGCTGTCTTATGGAGAGGGAATTTTTAGCATTGCGCCAGCCCAGGGGAACAAGCCCATCTCCTTCTTCAGTGTTCCAAGACTTGAAGCCAAAGCGTATCCTGTACATTTCCCCACTGGAATAAACACGTTAGATGAATCCCGCCGTGTTAAACTTTCACCGAGTATGTATTTCAACGTACGTCTCTTCTCAATAGATAGTCGGTTTGCAAAAGACCAGAGTTACCTTTTCTTTGCTCAGTTTGTTACAGAAACTAATATTGCCAATAATAGTATGTCCATTCAGACAAGGAAAGGGAAACCAAGCACCAAAGATGGAAAAAACATTTCTAGCAAAATGCTACAGGACAAAGACGAGTTGGAAAAACTGATCCAGAACAAAGAGGCCACTCGCTTCATGCAACCATTAAGAGGAAGTCCCGCTTATTGGGAGAAAGGATTACGTGATTTGCACGCCATGGTGAGGCAACTTGGAAAGCCCACTTTCTTTTGCACCTTCTCTGCTGCTGAAATGAGATGGCCAGAGGTCATTGAGGCCATCAAAGGTCAACATGGAGAGCAGGTAAGTTTTTCTGAACTTGACTGGAATGCAAAGTGTGACATTCTTAGGAGCAACCCTGTCACTGTCATGCGCATGTTTGAAAAGAGAGTGGACGCACTGTTTAGAGACCTCATTCTTTCCCCTGCACATCCCATTGGAGAAGTTGAGGATTACTTTTATCGCGTGGAATTTCAGGCAAGGGGTTCACCCCATATACATGCTGTGATATGGATTAAGGACACACCTGAAATGGAAGACACGTCATGTTGCGATGAAGTGATAAAGTTCATAGATCGTTACATATCTTGTCAGTTGCCTGATGAGACGAAAGATCCCGAGCTCCACAAAATTGTATCAGAGGTTCAAATGCACAGCAAAAAGCACTCAAAATCATGCAAAAAGTTAATGTTGAATGCCGATTTGGATTCCCCAAATTACCAATGGAACGCACCAGAATCACGGTGCCTGTATTCGACTTTGATCTGGAAAATGACGACGAAAAACCAAAGCTAGAAAAGCAAAAGGGTAGGAGAAAGTCCAAAAAATCCAGATCAAAATTCATCTCAAACCTACAAAGAGAGGCTAAAAAGAAACTGAAACCAATAAGGGACTTACTGAAGGATGAGAAATCATCTTTCAGGGATTTAGAAGAGTTACTCCATGCTTGTAACATGACCAAAGTGGAGTACAATGGCCATGTTGATGCTCTGACTTCTGGAATGGTGGTAATGATGAAACGTGATCCCAAAGACAGCTGGGTGAATGCATACAATCCTGATCTTCTGCGGGCATGGAATGCCAACATGGACATTCAGTATGTGCTTGACGAGTATAGCTGCATTGAGTACATGATGTCGTACATAGCAAAGCCAGAGCACGAAATGGCACAGTTCCTCAAGTCTGTTGTTGATGATTTAAAGACGGCCAATGTGAACCAACGCGATGAGATGAAA
This sequence comes from Poecilia reticulata, assembly GCF_904066995.2. NCBI lineage: Eukaryota > Metazoa > Chordata > Actinopteri > Cyprinodontiformes > Poeciliidae > Poecilia > Poecilia reticulata. The sequence goes on along the minus strand of NC_088847.1, from coordinate 29,726,396 downwards.
AAAATAATGCAGGCTTATTCAAAACAGAGAGAGGTCAGTGCTCAAGAATCAGTTGCGCGCACTTGTAGCCTACCTCTCAAAAAGTCCTCACACAGTGTCCTTTTTCTTCAAACAGATGAAGACGGGATGAAAATGAGCCTTCCGATGAGTAAACTCGTGAACATGTCCCAGATGAGGAGAATGTTTGGATGACAAGATTGCCAGAAAAATATCTCAACAGACCACAAACGCTGGAATTTGAACACATGTGCCTGGCAGAATTTGCGTCAGAATACAGGATTTTATATGGTAATCAAATTGAAGGGCCAAACGCAATTCCCCTCCTTAATGATGCAGGATGCATCCAGAAAAGAACTATGGGCAAACCTGCAGTCATTAGATTTACTCGTTTCTCTGAGAAAAAAACCCCGAAAAGTTTTACCGACGACTTCTGAAGTTGTATTTTCCACACAGAAGAGATGAGGACCTTAGAAACGAGGAACACACAACCTACGAAGCCTTTTACAACAATGGTTCCCGAGGTAGGTATCAGGTAAAACAGTATGTGGATTTCAACCGCAAAAGGTATGAAGGGCAAGGTAAGAAAATTGACAAGATTATGGAAGATCTGAAAAAGCAAGGCCCGGTTCGTAACGCTTGGAACACTTTTGCACCCGAGGTTGAGTTGGACCGTTTGGAATGCGCTGCTGAAAGACCACCAATGGAAGAAGAAGAAGAACAAGACCCTATTCCAGATTACGAAATTGATGTCAACAGTGCAGACATGCCAAAATTGAAGCTCCTAATTGAGCCCTGATTTCATCAGACAAATGTACAGGAGTTTAAATGAGACTCAAGCTTCTGTGTTTTACGCTATTCGCGATTGGTGCCTGAAGCGCGTCTGGGGTGATGACCCAGAACCATTCTTTTATTTCTTGACGGGAGGAGCTGGCTGTGGTAAATCTCATGTCATCAAATGTGTTTACCAGGAGGCAACCAAGCTCTTGCGCCAGCTTCCTAGACTTCTTGACATTGGTGACATGTCCAAGCCCACTGTGCTCCTCACAGCTTTTACTGGTACTGCAGCGTACAACATATCGGGGAAGACTTTACATTCCATCTTGAAACTGCCCAAGAGTTTAAAACCACCGTACAAGGGACTTGGAAATTAATTGGATGAAGAGCGGGCAGTTCTTTCCAATGTGGAAATCTTAATCATTGACGAAATCTCCATGGTCTCCAAAGACCTACTTGCATATGTTCACTGGAGATTTCAACAATCAAGGGAAACACAAGGTTTATGGGGGGGTCTCGGTTCTGGCCGTGGGAGACTTCTTCCAGTTGCCCCCCCTTGGACGAGCAAAACCTCTTTGTGTCGCCGAGGATGGCGTGCTTGATATCTGGAATGAGAATTTCCAGATGATCAGCCTAACAGAAATCATGCGGCAGAAAGACGACAGGGCATTTGCAGAGCTCCTGAACCGGATTAGAGTTAAAGGTAAAGGGGATTTGCTCAGTGAGGATGACAGGGCTCTTTTGATCCAAGCTGTTACTGACCCCAAAGAGTGTCCAATGGATGTCCTACACATTTTTGCTACAAACAAACAGGTGGACACCCATAACGCAGCAGTTGTGGCCTCTTTAGGTGCAGTAACAGTTGACATTCCGGCAGAGGACTACAAAAGGGTTACAAAGACGGGAAACATGATTAACTTGGGCTGTTGCATAGCGGGTAACAAACGAGACTTGTCTAACAGCATACAGGCTGGTTTGGGTTTTAGGGTAATGATTATAAGAAATTTGGATGTAGAGGATGGTCTTGTAAATGGAACATTTGGCACCATTGCTGATATTGTTACTGGTACCAAAGATGGAGCGTCTAGTGTAAAGTTAATTGGACTCAAACTGGATAATCCCACAACTGGACACACAAAAAAGATTCGAGGTAAACCAGACGGCATTGTTTACATTGAAAGATTTGAGGAACAGACTAGCATAAGGGGAGTGGTACGACGGCAATTTCCAATGAAGTTGGCCTTTGGATGTACAGCACACAAAGTGCAAGGGATGACCATGAAGTCTGCGGTAATTTCCTTGAAGCGGATTTTTGAACCCGGAATGGCATATGTGGCCCTCAGTCGCACAACTTCTCTTGAAGGACTTAAAATCATTGATTTCGATGAAGGTAAGATCTACGCTGATGAAACATCAGAGCAGCTATGGAATCAATGAGACCAGCATCGTTCTTGCACACCAGACCACTCTTGAATTTTCAGTCGGGTCATCAGGGTCCAACTTTAACGATTGTCCACCACAATGTCGAAGGTCTTGTCTGTCACTCTGAGGACATGAAACAACATCATGAACTCATGTTGGCAGATATCTTATGCCTAACGGAGACTCATTTATTTGGATCTTCTGTTCCAGCTTCTTGCCAAATGGAGGGCTATTGTTTCTTTTCACGGAACAGACATGTCTCCTACTCAAACAGAGTCGACATTGCTACCAAAGAGGGTGGGGGAGTAGCGACTTACTGCCGGAGTCTTCTCCAACCGCAGGAACGGAGATTCTTTAACGAGGTTACAGATCTTGAGTTCAACGTTGTCAAAGTGGACTCCCCAATCACAGCCCTCATCGCGACCGTTTACAGGCCACCAAGTTATGATCTTGGAACATTTTTAAGAAATCTTCAAAACCTCTTGGATGGCCTGAATTCAATGAATATTAAGCCCACTGTTATATTAGGAGACTTTAATGAGGACCTTATTCCTCCTGGGAAAAAATCCATCAATGAGTTGTTTAGAGCAAAAGGCTTTATTCAACTTATTACTGATCCAACCACAGAAGACGTACTCTTCTTGATCACATTTACATCTCCCATCCAGAATACTGTGTCCAGTCGGGTGTCTTGCAGACTTACTACAGTTACCACAATCCTATATATTGTGTGTTGACTTTAGTATAAGCTGCATCTACAGTAGCTTGCAAAAGAGTCATGTCTCTTGAAGTTTTTCATATTTTATCACATTACAACCACAAATGTAAAATGCAGTGGGGGAAACAAGTATTTAACCCTGGTGCGATCGTAACATTCTGTTTACTCCCCTTTTTACCGGTCAAAAAGCGGGTAAAAAAACGGGTCAAAAAAAGCCCCAAAATAAAGCAACTTGAATTTGATATCCAAATCTATTTTGCATGATGAAACGATCGTATCAATTAAATTAAGTTTAATTCATTTTTATGTGTTTTTTTTGGTACACAACATAAAAGACAACCAACAGTATTAAACTTTTCTTTGTACGACCAACCAGCTGTCTTAAGGTTTCTTTTACACAGTAAAGGTTTATTATTGTAATTATATAAATGTGAATTACTTCTGAATTAACTATAGTGAAAGATAAAAAGTCAATAATCTAACTTTTTTGTCAACAGTTCATTCTTTTATATCGTTTAGGACATCAATTTGGAAATATTTCTCTCATAAAACGTCCTTCAACATTATAAATTATAAAAGAGTAAACTGTTGACAAAAAATATCCAAATTGTTGACTTTTTCCCTTTCGTTATAATTAATCCAGAAGTAATAACTTCAGATTTATATAATTTCAATAATAAACCTTTACTGTGTAAAAGAAAACTTATTACATTTGGTTTGTGGTAAAAAGAAAAAAAGGTGTAATGCTGTTGATTGTCTTTTTGGATTGTAGAACAATACAACAAGACAATTTTACATGATAAAAAAATAATTAAACTTAATTGAATTAATAAACAGATTGTTTCATCATGCAAATAGATTTTGGATTTAAATTTTTATTAATTTGTTTTATTTATGGGCTTTTGTTAGGGTGGGTCATTTTTGACCCGTAGGACAAGAGGAGTAAACGAGGAGTTACTATTGCATCAGGGTTAAGATATTTTTTTCTACAGCTAAACATGCCAATGGGTCGCTTTTGACCCACAGGACAACACTGTTGATTTTTCCCTGGTAGTCTTTTCTGGGGTCCTGGAAAGGAGGGTCTGTAAGGTCCTGGAGAATGCAATGGGGTTTGTCTAAACAATCTACATGTGTTTTGTGGACTTGGAGTAGGCATTTGAGAGTGTCCCTCTGGGAACCTTCTGGGGGGTTCTCTGGGAGTATGACATCCAAGGTCTTTTGATACGGGTTGTAAGGTTTCTGTGTGACTGGTGCCAGAGTTTGGTCTGTATTGTTGACAGTAAGTTTGGTTAATTTCTGCTGAGAGTTGGACTCCACCAAGTAAACGAGTCTGACTCTGCTGGCAATGCACACCAGACTCTGGCACCTGTCACACAGGAACCTAACAGCCTCTAAAATAGGGCCCTGTGCTCCATACTCCCAGAAGAATCCCCTCAAAGTGTTCTATGACCAGGGCGAAAACCACACTGCTCTTCTTGAATCCTACTTTTGACTATCCGACAGAGCCTCCTCTCCAGGACCCCCAAATAGACCTTGCCAGGGAGGCTTATTCGGATCCCACCATCTGGTTCCCCCTTTTTGAAAAAAGTCACGGTAGGGTGTTCTCCGGTGACCTGTGTCTGAGTGAGGGAGCACTGAATCAAACGGTCTCACTCATCATAAGGGGGATTCAGTTTGGTCTTTCATATTACATTCTGATGAAATACATTTGTGGTTGTAATGTCTCAGTATGGAACAATTCAAGGGGTATAATTACTTTGTAAGCACTGTACATCTTAACCCTGAATTCATAACATGGGATTCTTTTTGGAGAAAATGTTAAGATCTCACTTCATTTTTAATGTCACTTTATCTGACTGTTTCCTTCGTACATGTGACAATCAGAAGGCATTGTGGATTGTTTTTCTTTATCATTGTTGCAGTGGGTTTGATATGTTTATTCATTGTGCACATTTGTGAATTATGGTGTATGCTTGTGGATTTTGCTGTAGGCTTACAAATATTCTTGTACACTTTGTGAATCTTTTTAGTACTTATTTAGTTCCATAGAAAGGAGGCTTCATAAATAGGGTTTGTATGTGCACATGAAAGTTTGTTTGAGCTTTGAGAATACGAAAGTGGCTGATCTTGAAACACTCATCGGTTCTCTGTCAGAGGAGTTGTTGGAAATATTTCACCAGGGAGAAGTAGATAAAACAATCAGCTACTACATGTATATTCTGTTCTGTTTTGAAATAAAAATAATTTTAAATAGGTCTTCAATGTGGCCCAGACTTTTCCTTATTTTTCTAATCCAGTTAGAGTACCTGTTGCCCTTCTTTGATAATTTTTTGCGAAACTCCTTTTTTATTCGTCACCATTTGCGTCATTTAATTAAAGCTCTCCTTTTTTCATCGCTCCCCAATCACACTGCATTTTTACTGCTGCAGCCTCCTAGTGGTTACCTTCACTTCTCTAGCAGAACAAAAGTTAAACTCACATTTGTCCTGTTAGACTCCCTCCACATGGTGAGAATTTGTCTGGTTTTGGAGTTAACCCTTTTTCTCCCAGTTTTAGTCTGTTTTAGCAGGTTGTTTTGCAGGTAGTTTCAAGCAAAATGATCCTATGGAGGCTGCCCAAGAAGAGAGAGAGGAAACGAGACCTGGAGGTTAGGCCCATGAAATGTAGCAAATGTATCTAAATTGTAGCAACCTCAAAAGTAGTTACTTTTTTCGTTGTTGTTGATGATGCCTGTCTATTGATGGAATGACTGTGTATTTTTAGTCCAAGACACTCTCGCCTACCTCATGGGCTTGGACACTCACCCAATCTGAGGAGAAGATGGAGCTCTTGTTTCTTTAGATGTCCCAGGTGGTGCAATCTGACCAGATAAGTACATGACTAATTAAGGCTAATATATTTGCAGATTTTGTTTATTTTAACTTGAGATTAATGATGTTGTATATGTAGTTTTGATAGGAGGAATCCAGTGTGTCTGCTCTTTTTTTCTTGGGTGACCTTGGTTATCTATGTTAATCATCTGAAACCTTTGTTTAAACAAAGTTTCATTTTTACTTTATTCATTCATAAATCAAATAGATGTTTAAAAATGTCATGTATATTAATTTGTTTTTTTGTCTTTTTTGTTTTGTCTTTTTTGTTTTTTTTACTACAGAGTCCGTGATGTGTCACTCCAGATTGGATGCCGAAGAACTACTTGGCCAAATAAAAGAGCTTTGGAGAAGAAGCAGTTTTTTATATTGTTTCAAATAGTTTTTCATGTATGTATATATTTAAAATAGTTTCATTTATACTGGAGAAACAGCAATATGTAAAATTAGATTGGATGTCTGAAAATAGAAATTAATCAAATCAAGTAGCTTAAAAAGAGACGTAAAACTTTTTTTATAGTTTCAAATACTTTTCATATATGTATATGTTTAATAGTTTCATATTTATAACAAGTGGATCATTATGGCAGAAGCCATAATGTTTCGCTTGTGAAAGTAAAACTGTTGGGTCTCATCTTGACACTCAGAAAACAACCCTGAGTGCCACACGGCCGGACAGGACACATGTAAAATAAAAAAAGATAGCAAAATATTTTTATTGCAGAGGCATCCAATTTTCAATTAAATTTGTTGTATTCTTTAAATGTTGTAATTTTTGTTCACTGTAATCTTCACCTGTAAAAAGTTTGTAGAAATCTTTAACAAAAGCTCAATATATATATTTTTAAACTGTGACCTGTTTGTGTGTTTTTTTTTTTATTAAAATTTTTGTCACAGTCATGAAGTCCATTAACATACCTTTATACGTGACCATATTCACTGATAAATACATTTACAAATATTTTATTGATTTCAAAGAGGAATTAAGAGATAATTTTGTCTCCACCTGTGTCTAACTTGAATGACAGATGCAGTGTTCAATTATTACAGAGCAGGGCTGAGCTGGCATTTAGAACTACTTGCTGAATGGAGTAAGTCAATGATGGACAACATGTGAGTGATGTGCATTCTTCAGGCTAATATTAGCATTTAATTTTAGCATATGCATTCATTTTAACATATTTAATGGTGCAGGTAGGGCTTAGTCCACATGCTTCTGCCTCTCCACAGGTTATTGACTACATTGCAGCTTTCTTTAGCATTAATGCTAATTTTTAACATCAAAACGCTGCGTCAAAGCCGACGGGCACACTTTGGCATACCCCTTTAAAATTTCTGCAGGAATTTTCTAGTTAGGGGCATGCCATAGAAATGCATAAGGAGAGCAGTACTGACTTGCTAAGCAAGTCAGTAGCAATGCATATGGAGAGCAGTACTGACTTGCGAAGCAAGTCAGTACTGCCTCCATGCATTGCATGGCAGGCACCTATTGTTCTACACCCATGTCAGGTTCAAACACTAGACATTTCTTACACACTGCAAAAAACAGAGACAAAGAGTCAGTGATGAGTTTCTTACTCGCGAGGAGAGTGCTCAGAGAATGCTTCAGTTACAATCTCCGACCAACACTCTGAAGTTTCTCTGCTCACCTCGCTCTTTTATTAGATTAGGAACGCCCTAGTTACAAGCAGCTTCAACAGCTAAAGGAGGGGGAGGAAATCACATTCTGTTGAAGCTTTGACACAGCAAACTCTTATCCATATAAGATAACTTGAACAGCACATTCTCCTCGAGGTCGTTGGGGTGTGTTTCTGTTCTGCCGCTTATCTTCTGCAACACAAGAAGTGAACGAAACAACAGACAGAACAAACTTCTAAAAGTGGCATAACATTATAAGCTTCATATAAGTAAGATTAAACAAATAATAATTCTAACAACCCAATAGAACGCCTCTTTATTATTATTAGGGGCATGCCATAGCAATGCATAAGGAGAGCAGTACTGACTTGCGAAGCAAGTCAGTACTGCCTCCATGCATTGCATGGCAGGCACCTATTGTTCTACACCCAATAGAACATCTTCTTCCATTACCGTTAATGCGGCTCGTACCGCTGCGTGCCCACCCACAAAAGTGGTATCAAAACGTGCGGCTCGTTCCCGAGAAGGGAGCTATTACTTTATTGGGGATCGGAGTTACGACGGCGACGTAAAAAGCGAAAAACGAGCAAAATTTCCAACTGCCGAAACCTAGAGTGTAACTGAAACCAACTGCCGCTTTTTAGAGTGAGAAACAGGGTGGAATTTGACCCAAAAATAATTTTGAAATCGCTCTCATGCCTACAAAAATCGCTCTATTGGTATGAAAGTTGGTCATGAAATTGCACCTCATGTCTGCTCCGGTAAAATGTTTTCGAAATTTTTCTAGAGCTTACGGTTCTCTGTCCAGGTGCTTCAGAGCAAAGTGATGGACATGACCAACTGACGCTTCATCCCCAGTGTTTTATATAGGTTTTGAGTTACTACAGAAGGAGGGTGAACAGAATGTTATAACTACAGGCAGGGCAGAGTTTTCTGGGCATTATATCACTGGTTTAACCCAACCACTGTTACACATTGGATTAGTGTGGCCATTTAAAATTAAGCTTACTAAAAATGTCTAAATAAAAGCCTGTATATTTCTTTGCAGCCTAACTAACTCCTAACTAAAGCCTTGACATTTTTCACATCAGTTCATTACTCTTTTGGCTTTTATGTGACTGGTTTAAACAAACTACTGTAACACTATGATTTGGTGTGGTAGTTAAAATGAAGTTTACTGAAAGTTTCAAATAAAAGTCTGCATATTCCTCTCACATTAGTGCACCACCGTAGGCGGTGCAATAATATTCAGGTTTTTTTACCTTTTTTTTCGCTCAGGAACTGCCTTGCGCAGCAAGGCAGTTCATTAACATTAGCACAAACATTAGCATTTGACCCGCCATATTAGTGCACCGCCATAGGCGGTGCAATAATATTAAAGTTTGTTGTTATTTATTTGTCAGTAAACTGCCTTGCGCAGCAAGGCAGTTTACTGAATAAATATCAATAATATCCTGAGAAATAAATATCAGCGAAGACAAAAAGCCCTCTCATACGCTTCAAACTGTTTTTTCATCGGCCTTACGGATCTTGTAGGGGAAGGGGTCGTTCAGACTGCTTTTTTCATCAAATCTGACTTTGTGGTTACATCAGTCTTATTTAAAATAAGCATTCTAGCAATTTTAGTAACTTTTTCCTGTCAGGTTTGTACATTTACATCAGTCTTTCTTAAAATAAGCATTTTACCCATTTTTGCTTTGGTCTCTGGTTAGTATATTTACCTCAGTCTTTCTTAAAATGAGCATTTTAAGCTAAGACCCTGTTCCTCCTTCTACTGTAGACAACTCCTGCAGGTAAAAAAAAATATTGTTACATCATATAACCCCTAAAGAACAATACTATTGATGCATTTTTGAAAGAACTTTGTATTTGGAGAAAATTACAATTGATCACAAAAAAAAATTAAATTAAATCTTTTTTTTAACAAAAAAATATTTTCGTACCAGTTTTTATGCGTCAAGAAAATAAAAAAAATTGAAAAAAATCCTGACACAAATGATCATAATTCATTAATGCATAATCATAATTCATGCATTAAAGGGTTAAAGTAAGCAGTTTACCTATTTTTTTTGTCTCAGGTTTGTAGACTGCCTTGCTCAGTCTCTTTTAAAAATAAGCATTTTAACTATTGTTGTTGCCTTTTTAACATTTGTTGTTTAGCAAAGCTGACCGGTTAGCAGAAGAGTATGTCATACTCGCTGGAAAATGTCAATCTCCGATTGGCTGACACGTAACATCATGTATCTATGCCTGTGACGTAAGGTGCTAAATCTGCCAGCCAGCTGTGTTGACAGTCTCAAAAAGCTATTTGTTGCATTTTTTTTATTGTTGTTTTGCTGAGCTGACTGGTCAGCTGTAGGAAACGTGATACACGCTGGAAAATGCCAATCTCTGATTGGCTGACATGAATTCCCAAGCCGCTGAAGCTTCTGGAACTTTCTGGCACTCTCTGCTTCCGAGTCTGCTACGGTCAAGGTAAGACGTGTTTGTGTTTTCTCCATAAAATATAGTATTTTAATTTTTAATTTGATTAGAATATTATTGTAAATCCTTACAGTTGTTAGATTTAATGTGTTGTTTGAGACAGTTGGTCGATTTTAAAAGTTTAATTGCTGTGCAATATTTCGTTGTGGCTCTGATTACGTACTTGCTAGCTTGATGGAACAGGATTTTTCTGGATTATTACGGGAAGCTAAATGTTTGTACGCCCACAAGACGCTAAAGAATAAATTGCTGTGGTGTTTTTAATTATCATGTAATTTCTTTCGTATCTTCATATGTGATATATAGTCATATACCGGCATTATGTGAGATATTTTTCCACCTGGGAGGGTGCGGTTTTTATTTTGCTTGTGTTAGAAGCACAGCAGTGGGCAGATCCCAATGACTTCATACTACTGCGAGTCCACACAGATCGATGTGAGTGTTTAGGGCGTCTGGTTTATAGTTGAAGCTTATGTAGCGACGTTTCGCGAAGATAGCGATTCGCAGTTGAAGCCTTTCGAGGGTTTTTGGGTGCGTTCACCCTGCAGCCTGAAGTGATCCAATTCTGATTATTTGGTAATTCCGATTACCGGGCCGTTCACACTACCAGTAAATGCGACCTGTATGTGTTCTGCAGAGTGAACGGGCAAACGACCTGAAAGTGTCCCGCATGCGCAGTAGAGGGCGCAATAGTGTCCGCGTTCTCGGTGTTCCGCCAACCGCCATAAAAAGAAGAAGAGCTCAGTGTTTGCGGAAGTAAACATGGTTGCTAATGGTGGAGCATAGCTTACATATTTGAAGTTGTCTGACCGGAGCAGCATATTAACAGCTTAATCCTCATAGTCCTCATTTATTCATACAGTAAAAGACTTGGTTCATTTGGTTAAATTTATTTTTTCAATTAACATATACCCTTTATATTATTTGTTCAATCTCTGCTTTTTCATTATATTTTGAGCCAAGTTGTAAATATATAGATGTTTGCAACAGTTGTGAAAAATATCTCGGTCCTGCTTACAAGCCTCAGAACTTCTAAAAAGTTTTTTTTAATTATTTAAAAAATGTATTTTTACACCTCTTTTTTAATGGCCATTTATTTTGCTTCTCATTACAGCTTTTCACTTGTACGAGATGAGATTTGGAAGTTTTCCACTGCTGCTTGCTGAGATCCTAACCTCTGCATCACCACACCATCAGCTTTATATAGCTGGACTGTTACATGCTGGATTAATGTGGCCATTAATCCAATGTGTAACAATAATGAAGCTTACTGAAATATCAAAATAAAAGCCTTGACATTTTTCACATCAGGTATTCCTCTTTTGTGCTTTATGTGACTGGTTTAAACAACTACTGTTACACATTGAATTGGTGTGGTACTTAAAAAGAAGCTAACTGAAAGTTTCAAAATAAAAGTGCATATTCCCCTCAGGTTAATAATATATTACACTTTATGTTATTTATTCTCAGCATAGTGAACAGTTCATTAACATTAGCATTTAACAGTTTTGACTAGTACACTAGCACTTTTACCTAAAGTTAGCTATTAGCTAATTATCTCATTAATTAGATATGTTTAGTATACTGACTGGAGAATGTAAAATGAAACATGGTCCTGTTGATTTCACATGCTACTGCCAGCATTTAGGCTAACATTAGCATATTTTAGCTTATGCATTAATTTTAACATAATGAATGGTACAGTACAGCTTAGTACCATTCATTATGAGGCTTCTGCCTCTCCACAGGTTAGTGACTGCATTGCAGCTTTCTTTAGCATTAATGCTAATTTTTAGCATCAAAACGCTGGCTGAAAGCCGACGGCACACTTTGGCATGCCCCTTTAAATTTCTGCAGGAATTTTCTAGTTAGGGGCATGCCATAGCAATGCATAAGGAGAGCAGTACTGACTTGCGAAGCAAGTCAGTACTGCTCCATGCATTGCATGGCAGGCACCTATTGTTCTACACCAATAGAATGTCTGTTTATTAGGGGCATGCGATAGCAATGCATAAGGAGAGCAGTACTGACTTGCGAAGCAAGTCAGTACTGCCTCCATGCATTGCATGGCAGGCACCTATTGTTCTACACCCAATAGAACGTCTGTTTATTATTATTAGGGGCATGCCATAGCAATGCATAAGGAGAGCAGTACTGACTTGCGAAGCAAGTCAGTACTGCCTCCATGCATTGCATGGCAGGCACCTATTGTTCTACACCCAATAGAATGTCTGTTTATTATTATTAGGGGCATGCCATAGCAATGCATAAGGAGAGCAGTACTGACTTGCGAAGCAAGTCAGTACTGCCTCCATGCATTGCATGGCAGGCACCTATTGTTCTACACCCAATAGAATGTCTGTTTATTATTATTAGGGGCATGCCATAGCAATGCATAAGGAGAGCAGTACTGACTTGCGAAGCAAGTCAGTACTGCCTCCATGCATTGCATGGCAGGCACCTATTGTTCTACACCCAATAGAATGTCTGTTTATTAGGGGCATGCCATAGCAATGCATAAGGAGAGCAGTACTGACTTGCGAAGCAAGTCAGTACTGCCTCCATGCATTGCATGGCAGGCACCTATTGTTCTACACCCAATAGAACGTCTGTTTTTATTATTAGGGGCATGCCATAGCATGCATAAGGAGAGCAGTACTGACTTGCTTCGCAACTGCCTCCATGCATTGCATGGCAGGCACCTATTGTTCTACACCTAATAGAATGTCTGTTTATTAGGGGCATGCCATAGCAATGCATAAGGAGAGCAGTACTGACTTGCGAAGCAAGTCAGTACTGCCTCCATGCATTGCATGGCAGGCACTATTGTTCTACACCAATAGAACGTCTCTTTATTTATTTATATATATCTTTATTTTCTTCCTTACCGTTAATGCGGCTCGTACGCTGCGTGCCCACCCACAAAGTGGTATCAATCGTGCGGCTCGATGCCGAGAAGGGAGCTATTACTTTTATTGGGGATCGGAGTTACGACGGCGACGTAAAAAGCGAAAACGAGCGAAATTTCCAACTGCCGAACCTAGAGGGTAACTGACACCAACTGCCGCTTTTTTAGAGTGAGGAACAGGGTGGAATTTTGACCCAAAAATAATTTTGAAATCGCTCTCATGGCAGTAAACTTGTGCTATTGGTATGAAAGTTGGTCAGGAAATAGCACCGCATGTCTGCTCCGGTAAATGTTTTCGAAATTTTCTAGGGCTTACGGTTTTCTGTCCAGGTGCTTCAGAGCAAAGTGATGGACATGACCAACTGACGCTCCCCTCAGTGTTAATATAGGTTTTGAAAAATTACTGAGCTCACCACATACCATTTTTCTCTCATCAGTGCAATTATTGTGAATGACCTACAGATATGAATCACGGGACTATCGGAGACGACAAGTAGCCCTCTCATACGCTTCAAACGGTTTTTGGATCGGCATAACGGTTCCCGAACGGGAAGGGGTCGTTCAGACTGCTTTTTTCATTAAAAGTGACTGGGTGTTCTCAAAGTTGCATGAAGTGTCTCTCACACACACACAGCAGTTGGCAGAGGCTTGATCGCTATGGCAACTGCTGGTTTGGCCTACAAGGTCTCTGTAGTTCTAAACATGGTGGAACACCATCATACAGAGGCAGAGCAGAAGGTCAGAACTACAACATGGCGGATCATTCAGTTATTACAGAGGAGGGCTGAGCTGGAATGTAGAGCTACTTGCTGTTTTGGGCATTATATTGGTGGATTAACCAAACCACTGTTACACAATGGATTAGTGTGTCTATTTAAAATGAAGCTTACTGAAAATTTCAAAATAAAAGTCCTGACATTTTCATATCAGGTTATTGCTTTTTGGGCTTTATGGACTGGTTTAAACAAACCAGAGTTGCACATTGAATTGCGTGGTCATTAAAATGAAGCTTACTGAAAGTTTCAAATTAAAAGTCTGCCTATTCCTCTAGTGTTAGTGCACCGCGAAGGCGGTGCAATAATATTAGCCTTTTTTATGTTATTTATTTCTCAGGATAGTGACATAGTAGGATAGTAACATTAGCACAAACATTAGCATTTGAGCCCCCTTGACTATATGCTTCACACGGTTATCGGATCACTCTAAAAGATCCTGAATAGGATGGAGATGTTTGGACTGCTTTGTTCAGATAACTAACTGCTTCAACCGTTAGAATCTGTTTATCCCTTTGTGTCTCACTCACACGATAGTTGAGCTGCTCTTTAGAACTACAATGACTGAAGGTCAGAACTACAACATGGCGGAACTCCCAATGTCACATAGGGATGAGCTGGCTCTTAGATCTGCTTGCTGTATGGGACTTTATATAGCTGGATTAACCAAACCACAGTTACACATTGGATTAGTGTGTAATCCACTGTAAATAAAACAGCTTTTGTAAAGCTATTGTAAATAAAGCTTAATGAAAGTTTCAAAATAAAAGCCTTGACATTTTTCACATCAGGTATTTCCTCTTTTGTGCTTTATGTGACTGGTTTAAACAAACTACAGTAACACAATGAATTGGTGTGGTAGTTAGAATGAAGTTTACTGAAAGTTTCAAAATAAAAGCCTTGATATTTTTAACATCAGGTATTTCCTCTTTTGTGCTTTATGTGACTGGTTTAAACAAACTACAGTAACACAATGAATTGGTGTGGTAGTTAAAAAGACGCTAACTGAAAGTTTCAAAATAAAAGTCTGCATATTCCTCTCGTGTTAGTGCACCGCCGTAGGCGGTGCAATAATATAAGCTGTTTTTATGTTATTTATTTCTCAGGATAGTGAACTGCCTTGCGCAGCAAGGCAGTTCATTAACATTAGCACAAACATTAGCATTTCACTTCCTTTGACTAGTGTACTAGCACTTTTACCTATAGTTAGCTTTTAGCTAATTTTCTCATTAATTAGACATGTTTAGTATACTGAATGGAGTAGTAAAATTAAAACAACATGGTCCTGTTGCTCCACATGCTACTGCCAGCATTTAAGCTAACATTAGCATATTGGCTAATTTTAGCTTATGAATCAATTTTAACATAATGAATGGTACAACTACAGCTTAGTCAACATGCTTCTGCCTCTCCACAGGTTATTGACTACGTTGCAGCTTTCTTTAGCATTAATGCTAATTTTTAACATCATAACGCTGCGTCAAAGCCGACGGGCACACTTTGGCATGCCCCTTTAAAATTTCTGCAGGAATTTTCTAGTTATTTATTATTCTTCCATCACCGTTAATGCGGCTCGTACCGCTGCGTGCCCACCCACAAAAGTGGTATCAAATCGTGCGGCTCGAGGCCGGCATTATTGCTATTATTTTATTGGGGATCGGAGTTAAAATGATTACATAAATTAATAAAAACGAAAAATTTGAGATTTTGTGTCTCACAGAATCAGTAATCTTTCTCTATGAAACACACACACAGGACTGTTTATGGCTGACTCAAAAACCCTTTTTAAATCCCCCTCACAGGCATAAATATCGCCCTATTGGTCTGAAAGTTGGTCATAACATAGATACACATGCCTGCTCATGTACAATGTTTACAAAATTTGCTAGGGCTTATGCTTTTTGTCAGTGTCCTTCAGACTAACGCCTGGTGTCTCCCAAGTATAGAAACTGTGTCTGAAGAGGATTTCCCGCTCTTTGGCTCTCACAGCTGCAGGGGATTAATTACCATAGCAACAGAACAGTGTCTGGAACTGCAGCTCCCCAGAACTGCACTGTAGGGTTTACTGGTATTTACAACTGCTTGTGTTTTCAGCATTATACTACTGATTCAAGACTATAACCATTACACATATGTCCCCCATGTTAAAATCTGACATAAATAAGAATAAATAGTTGATTAAAAGTCTATGGACAGAAAATAACGTCGCTGCTCCTTTAAGGAACCAGCAGCACAGACGCAGCGCCTGCCATGCTACAGATCACAAACCTGACAGAGAGAGCAGAAGAGGATTCGTAGGAAAAGAGCGGTGATGCTCAGCAAGGCAGTTCATTAGCATTTGTACAAAAGTTAGCATTTCACTGTCTATTACTAGTGCACTAGCACTTTTACCTAAAGTTAGCTTTTACCTAATTTTCTCATTAATTAGACATGTTTAGTATACTGAATAGAGTAGTAAAATTAAAACAACATGGTCGTGTTGCTCCACATGCTACTGCCAGCATTAAGCTAACATTAGCATATTGGCTAATTTAGCTTATGCATCAATTCTAACATTATGAATGGTACAACTACAGTTTATTAAACATGCTTCTGCCTCTCCAAAGGTTATTGACTACGTTGCAGCTTTCTTTAGCATTAATGCTAATTTTTAACATCATAACGCTGCGTCAAAGCCGACGGGCACACTTTGGCATGCCCCTTTAAAATTTCTGCAGGAATTTTCTAGTTAGGGGCATGCCATAGCAATGCATAAGGAGAGCAGTACTGACTTGCGAAGCAAGTCAGTACTGCCTCCATGCATTGCATGGCAGGCACCTATTGTTCTACACCCAATAGAATGTCTCTTTATTATTTATTATTCTTCCGTCACCGTTAATGCGGCTCGTACCGCTGCGTGCCCACCCACAAAAGTGGTATCAAATCGTGCGGCTCGATGCCGAGATGGGTGCTATTACTTTTATTGGGGATCGGAGTTACAACGGCGACGTAAAAAGCGAAAAACGAGCGAAATTTCCAACTGCCGAAACCCTAGAGTGTAACTGAAACCAACTGCCGCTTTTTAGAGTGAGAAATAGGGTGGAATTTTGACCCAAAAATAATTTTGAAATCGCTCTCATGGCCGTAAAACTTGTGCTATTGGTATGAAAGTTGGTCAGGAAATAGCACCGCATGTCTGCTCTGGTAAAATGTTTCAAAATTTCTCTAGGGCTTACGGTTTTCTGTCCAGGTGCTTCAGAGCAAAGTGATGGGACATGACCAACTGACGCTCCCCCTCAGTGTTAATATGGGTTTTTGAAAAGTTACTGAGCTCACCACACACCATTTTCTCTCATCAGTGCAATTATTGTGAATAACCTACAGATATGAATCACAGGACTATCGGAGACGACAAGTAGCCCTCTCATACGCTTCAAACGGATTTTGGATCGGCATAACGGTTCCTGAACTGGAAGGGTCGTTCAGACTGCTTTTTTCATTAAAAGTGACTGGGTGTTCTCAAAGTTGCATAAAGTGTCTCTCACACACACACAGCAGTTGGCAGAGGCTTGATCGCTATGGCAACTGCTGGTTTGGCCTACAAGGTCTCTGTAGTTCTAAACATGGCGAAACACCTTAATACAGAGGGCAGAGCAGAAGGTCGGAACTACAACATGGCGGATCATTCAGTTATTACAGAGGAGGGCTGAGCTGGAATGTAGAGCTACTTGCTGTTTTGGGCATTATATTGGTGGATTAACCAAACCACTGTTACACATTGGATTAGTGTGTCTATTTAAAATGAAGCTTACTGAAAATTTCAAAATAAAAGTCTGCCTATTCCTCTAGTGTTAGTGCACCGCCGAAGGCGGTGCAATAATATTAGCCTTTTTATGTTATTTATTTCTCAGGATAGTGAACTGCCTTGCGCAGCAAGGCAGTTCATTAACATTAGCACAAACATTAGCATTTGAGCCCCTTGACTATATGCTTCACACGGTTTTCGGATCACTCTAAAAGATCCTGAATAGGATGGAGATGTTTGGACTGCTTTGTTCAGATAAACTAACTGCTTCAAACCGTTAGAATCTGTTTATCCCTTTGTGTCTCACTCACACGATAGTTGAGCTGCTCTTTAGAACTACAATGACTGAAGGTCAGAACTACAACATGGCGGAACTCCCAAATGTCACATAGGGATGAGCTGGCTCTTAGATCTGCTTGCTGTATGGGACTTTATATAGCTGGATTAACCAAACCACAGTTACACATTGGATTAGTGTGTAATCCACTGTAAATAAAAAAGCTATTGTAAAGCTATTGTAATAAAGCTTACTGAAAGTTTCAAAATAAAAGCCTTGACATTTGTCACATCAGGTCATTACTCTTTTGTGCTTTATGTGACTGGTTTAAACAAACTACAGTAACACAATGAATTGGTGTGGTAGTTAAAAGACGCTAGCTGAAAGTTTCAAAATAAAAGTCTGCATATTCCTGTCGTGTTAGTGCACCGCCGTAGGCGGTGCAATAATATAAGCTTTTTTATGTTATATATTTCTCAGGATTGTGAACTGCCTTGCGCAGCAAGGCAGTTCATTAACATTAGCACAAACATTAGCATTTCACTTCCTTTGACTAGTGTACTAGCACTTTTACCTAAAGTTAGCTATTAGCTAATTTTTCATTAATTAGACATGTTTAGTATACTGAATAGAGTAATAAAATTAAAACAACATGGTCCCGTTGCTCCACATGCTACTGCCAGCATTTAGGCTAACATTAGCATATTGGCTAATTTTAGCTTATGCATCAATTTTAACATAATGAATGGTAAACTACAGCTTAGTCAACATGCTTCTGCCTCTCCACAGGTTATTGACTACGTTGTAGTTTCTTTAGCATTAATGCTAATTTTTAACATCATAACGCTGCGTCAAAGCCGACGGGCACACTTTGGCATGCCCCTTTAAAATTTCTGCAGGAATTTTCTAGTTATTAGGGGCATGCCATAGCAATGCATAAGGAGAGCAGTACTGACTTGCGAAGCAAGTCAGTACTGCCTCCATGCATTGCATGGCAGGCACCTATTGTTCTACACCTAATAGAACGCCTCTTTATTATCAGTGAGAATGCATTCAATGCATTCTCACTTATAGTGTTTCTGTTTCTCTTTATTATTATTATTCTGTCTTCCGTACGTTTTTTGTCGTTCAACTACTTTCACTATCTTTCACTAATTGTACTAATTTATATATCAAAACGTTCAGCTTCTTCAGGAGAATGGAGCTATATCTTTTGGTAAACTTCACTATTATACTTTTTGAAATAATTGCCCTTTTGTGCAATTCTTTTGCCCCATTATTTCCTATGGTGGAACTCTCTAACTGATTTCAGTTACTTGAGTGGCCACTCTAGTAACTGCCGTTTTTGAACTTTTTCTGCTCTTTTATAAACAAAATTATGCTGTTCATACATATTTCACTGTAGAGAAATATTTTATGCATTAAAATGTAGCCACACGTGTCTACTTTATGGATTTATTACTATCTTTGCTACAGGTTTTACTGTTTTCTGTTAAACTCCTCTGGAGTACAACCTTGTCACACTTTCTCCTATTCTTTCAATGTATTTTTTTCTTGTGCTCTGTTTTTATCTGTGTCTATGCATTCTGCTTGTCTACTTTTCTGTTTCACTATTCAATTGTTTCAACTATTTCTGGGATTGCACTAATTTCCTGTTGTTTCAATTATGCTCTTTCTTAAACTCTGTTTCACTTTTTTACTTTTTCAAATAATTCAGGTTGAACTCAAACTCCTGCTTCTTTTGCTGAATCCTGCTATAATTTATATATTATATAATTTATACAGTATAATTAACTATTAATTGACTATTACATTATTAAAATAGTATATTCACTATTCAATTGTTTCAACTATTTCTATGTTTCTATGCATTTTCCTTGTCTACTTTTCTGTATATTCCTTTGGTTCTACTGGTTTTACTGTCGGCTAAGGTCTTCTGCAAACTTTGATCAATTTTATCAATTCATATATCAAACTTTTCTGCTTTTCTGTCCCTTTTTGCTTTTGGTTTTCCTCTGTTTTACTCCTTCAAATATTTCTGGTTTTTCTGCTTCCGCTAATTTAAGCTTTTTGATGTTTCACTGTTCAATTGTTTCAACTATTTCTGGTTTTGCACTAATTTCCTCGTGTGCTAATTGTGCTCTTTCTTACGCTCTGTTTCACTTTTTGACTTTTTCAAATAATTCATGTTGCACACAAACTTCTGCTTCTTCAGCTGAATTCTACAACACTTTTGCTAAGTTTCACTACTTGGCAAAGGATTTCTACAATGTATGACTAGCTTTCTTATGCTTTTTTCCAATTTCTTACTCTTTGTTCTCAAGTTTCTTATATTTCTCCTTCAATCATTCTGCAAATATTCTTATTTGGCTCTTTATGTTAAGTTTCACTTCTTCAAATATTTCTGGTTGTGTACTAATTTCAGCTTCAGCTAATTTCTGCAGTTTGCTACGTTTCACTGTTCAACTGTTTCAACTATTTCCACTGTTTCAATTTCTTCTGCTTTCTTCTACTTCTTAAGCTTTTCTCCACATTTTTTTGCATTTCTGCAGCAGTCATTCTGCAAATATGCATTCTCACGGCTGTTTCGCTAGGAACAGCTATTTTTCTAGTTATTATTAGGGGCATGCCATAGCAATGCATAAGGAGAGCAGTACTGACTTGCGAAGCAAGTCAGTACTGCCTCCATGCATTGCATGGCAGGCACCTATTGTTCTACACCCAATAGAATGTCTCTTTATTATTATAAAAATAATTTATTATTCTTCCGTTACCGTTAATGCGGCTCGTACCGCTGCATGCCGACCCACAAAAGTGGTATCAAAACGTGCGGCTCAATCCCGGCAAGTGAGCTATTATTTTTATAGGGGATCGGAGTTACGACGGCGACGTAAAAAGCGAAAAACGAGCGAAATTTCCAACTGCCGAAGCGCAGAGTGTAACTGACACCAACTGCCGCTTTTTTAGAGGGAGAAACAGGGTGGAATTTTGACCCAAAAACAATTTTGAAATCGCTCTCATGGCCGCAAAACTTGTGCTATTGGTATGAAAGTTGGTCAGGAAATAGCACCGCATGTCTGCTCCGGTAAAATGTTTTCAAAATTTTTCTAGGGCTTACGGTTTTCTGTCCAGGTGCTTCAGTGCAAAGTGACAGGACATGACCAACTGACGCTCCCCCTCAGTGTTTAATATAGGTTTTTGAAAAATTACTGAGCTCACCACACACCATATTTCTCTCATCAGTGCAATTATTGTGAATGACCTACAGATATGAATCACAGGACTATCAGAGACGACAAGTAGCACTCTCATATGCTTCAAACGGTTTTTGGATCGGCATAACGGTTCCCGAACGGGAAGGGGTCGTTCAGACTGCTTTTTTCATTAAAAGTGACTGGGTGTTCTCTAAGTTGCATGAAGTGTCTCTCACACACACACAGCAGTTGGCAGAGGCTTGATCGCTATGGCAACTGCTGGTTTGGACTACAAGGTCTCTGTAGTTCTAAACATGGTGAAACACCTTAATACAGAGGGCAGAGCAGAAGGTCAGAACTACAACATGGCGGATCATTCAGTTATTACAGAGGAGGGCTGAGCTGGAATGTAGAGCTACTTGCTGTTTTGGGCATTATATTGGTGGATTAACCAAACCACTGTTACACATTGATTAGTGTGTCTATTTAAAATGAAGCTTACTGAAATTTCAAAATAAAAGCCCTGACATTTTTCACATCAGGTTATTGGTCTTTTGGGCTTTATGGGACTGGTTTAAACAAACCAGAGTTGCACATTGAATTAGCGTGGTCATTAAAATGAAGCTTACTGAAAGTTTCAAATTAAAGTCTGCCTATTCCTCTAATGTTAGTGCACCGCCGTAGGCGGTGCAATAATATTAGCCTTTTTTATGATATTTATTTCTCAGGATAGTGAACTGCCTTGCGCAGCAAGGCAGTTCATTAACATTAGCACAAACATTAGCATTTGAGCCCCT
Source organism: Poecilia reticulata (assembly GCF_904066995.2). Lineage (NCBI taxonomy): Eukaryota > Metazoa > Chordata > Actinopteri > Cyprinodontiformes > Poeciliidae > Poecilia > Poecilia reticulata. The sequence goes on along the minus strand of NC_088847.1, from coordinate 29,704,757 downwards.
TGACTATATGCTTCACACGGTTTTCGGATCACTCTAAAAGATCCTGAATAGGATGGAAATGTTTGGACTGCTTTGTTCAGATAAACTAACTGCTTCAAACCGTTAGAATCTGTTTATCCCTTTGTGTCTCACTCACACGATAGTTGAGCTGCTCTTTAGAACTACAATGACTGAAGGTCAGAACTACAACATGGCGGAACTCTCAAATAGCACATAGTGATGAGCTGGCTCTTAGATCTGCTTGCTGTATGGGGCATTATTTAGCTGGATTAACCAAACCACAGTTACACATTGGATTAGTGTGTAATCCACTGTAAATAAAATAGCTATTGTAAAGCTATTGTAAATAAGCTTACTGAAAGTTTCAAAATAAAAGCCTTGACATTTTCCACATCAGGTCATTACTCTTTTGGCCTTTATGTGACTGGTTTAAACAAACTACTGTAACACAATGAATTGGTGTGGTAGTTAAAATGAAGTTTACTGAAAGTTTCAAAATAAAAGCCTTGGCATTTTTCACATCAGTATTTCCTCTTTTGTGCTTTATGTGACTGGTTTAAACAAACTACAGTAACACAATGAATCGGTGTGGTAGTTAAAAAGACGCTAACTGAAAGTTTCAAAATAAAAGTCTGCATATTCCTCTCGTGTTAGTGCACCGCCGTAGGCGGTGCAATAATATAAGCTTTTTTTATGTTATTTATTTCTCAGGATAGTGAACTGCCTTGCGCAGCAAGGCAGTTCATTAACATTAGCACAAACATTAGCATTTCACTTCCGTTGACTAGTGTACTAGCACTTTTACCTAAAGTTAGCTATTAGCTAATTTTCTCATTTATTACACATGTATACTGAATGGAGCAGTAAAATTAAAACAACATGGTCCTGTTGCTCCACATGCTTCTGCCAGCATTTAGGCTAACATTAGCATACTGGCTAATTTTAGCTTATGCATTAATTTTAACATAATGAATGGTACAAGTACAGCTTAGTCAACATGCTTCTGCCTCTCCACAGGTTATTGACTACGTTGCAGCTTTCTTTAGCATTAACGCAAATTTTTAACATAACGCTGGCTCAAAGCCGACGGGCACACTTTGGCATGCCCCTTTAAATTTCTGCAGGAATTTTCTAGTTATATATTTATTCTTCCGTCACCGTTAATGCGGCTCGTACCGCTGCGTGGCCACCACAAAAGTGGTATCAAATCGTGCGGCTCGATGCGAGAAGGGAGCTATTACTTTTATAGGGGATCGGAGTTACGACGGCGACGTAAAAGCGAAAAACGAGCGAAATTTCCAACTGCCGAAACGTTAGAGTGTAACTGAAACCAACTGCCGCTTTTTAGAGTGAGAAAGAGGGTGGAATTTTGACCCAAAATAATTTTGAAATCGTTCTCATGACCGTAAACTTGTGCTATTGGTATGAAAGTTGGTCAGGAGATAGCACCGCATGTCTGCTCCGGTAAAATGTTTTCGAAATTTCTCTAGGGCTTACGGTTTTCTGTCCAGGTGCTTCAGAGCAAAGTGATGGGACATGACCAACTGACGCTCCTCCTCAGTGTTTAATATAGGTTTTTGAAAAATTACTGAGCTCACCACACACCATTTTTCTCTCATCCGTGCAATTATTGTGAATGACCACAGATATGAATCACGGGACTATCAGAGACGACAAGTAGCCCTCTCATACGCTTCAAACGGCTTTTGGATCGGCCTAACGGTTCCCGAACGGGAAGGGGTCGTTCAGACTGCTTTTTTCATTAAAATGACTGGGTGTTCTCAAAGTTGCATGAAGTGTCTCACACACACACACAGCAGTTGGCAGAGGCTTGATCGCTATGGCAACTGCTGGTTTGGCCTACAAGGTCTCTGTAGTTCTAAACATGGTGAAACACCTTAATACAGAGGGCAGAGCAGAAGGTCAGGACTACAACATGGCGGATCATTCAGTTATTACAGAGGAGGGCTGAGCTGGAATTTAGAGCTACTTGCTGTTTTGGGCATTATATTGGTGGATTAACCAAACCACTGTTACACATTGGATTAGTGTGTCTATTTAAAATGAAGCTTACTGAAAATTTCAAAATAAAAGCCCTGACATTTTTCACATCAGGTTATTGCTTTTTGGGCTTTATGGGACTGGTTTAAACAAACCAGAGTTGCACATTGAATTAGCGTGGTCATTAAAATGAAGCTTACTGAAAGTTTCAAATTAAAAGTCTGCCTATTCCTCTAGTGTTAGTGCACCGCCGAAGGCGGTGCAATAATATTAGCCTTTTTTATGTTATTTATTTCTCAGGATAGTGAACTGCCTTGCGCAGCAAGGCAGTTCATTAACATTAGCACAAACATTAGCATTTGAGTCCCCTTGACTATATGCTTCACACGGTTTTCGGATCACTCTAAAGATCCTGAATAGGATGGAGATGTTTGGACTGCTTTGTTCAGATAAACTAACTGCTTCAAACCGTTAGAATCTGTTTATCCCTTTGTGTCTCACTCACACGATAGTTGAGCTGCTCTTTAGAACTACAATGACTGAAGGTCAGAACTACAACATGGCGGAACTCCCAAATGTCACATAGGGATGAGCTGGCATTTAGATCTGCTTGCTGTATGGGACTTTATATAGCTGGATTAACCAAACCACAGTTACACATTGGATTAGTGTGTAATCCACTGTAAATAAAAAAGCTATTGTAAATAAAGCTTACTGAAAGTTTCAAAATAAAAGCCTTGACATTTTTCACATCAGGTCATTACTCTTTTGGCCTTTATTTGACTGGTTTAAACAAACTACAGTAACACAATGAATTGGTGTGGTAGTTAAAAAGACGCTAACTGAAAGTTTCAAAATAATAGTCTTCACATCCCTCTCGTGTTAGTGCACCGCCGTAGGCGTTGCAATAATATAAGCTTTTTTTATGTTATTTATTTCTCAGGATTGTGAACTGCCTTGCCCAGCAAGGCAGTTCATTAACATTAGCACAAACATTAGCATTTCACTTCCTTTGACTAGTGTACTAGCACTTTTACCTAAAGTTAGCTATTAGCTAATTTTTTCATTTATTAGACATGTTTAGTATACTGAATGGAGTAGTAAAATTAAAACAACATGGTCCTGTTTCTCCACATGCTACTGCCAGCATTTAAGCTAACATTAGCATATTGGATAATTTTAGCTCATGCATCAATTTTAACATAATGAATGGTACAACTACAGCTTAGTAAACATGCTTCTGCCTCTCCACAGGTTATTGACTACGTTGCAGCTTTCTTTAGCATTAACGCTAATTTTTAACATCATAACGCTGCGTCAAAGCCGACGGGCACACTTTGGCATGCCCCTTTAAAATTTCTGCAGGAATTTTCTAGTTATAACATCTTCTTCCATTACCGTTAATGCGGCTCGTACCGCTGCGTGCCCACCCACAAAAGTGGTATCAAAACGTGCGGCTCGTACCCGAGAAGGGAGCTATTACTTTTATTGGGGATCGGAGTTACGATGGCGACGTAAAAAGCGAAAAACGAGCGAAATTTCCAACTGCCGAAACCCTAGAGTGTAACTGAAACCAACTGCCGCTTTTTAGAGTGAGGAACAGAGTGGAATTTTGACCCCAAAATAATTTTGAAATCGCTCTCATGCCTATAAAAATCGCTCTATTGGTATGAAAGTTGGTCAGGAAATAGCACCGCATGTCTGCTCCGGTAAAATGTTTTCAAAATTTCTCTAGGGCTTACGGTTTTCTGTCTAGGTGCTTCAGAGCAAAGTTATGGGACATGACCAACTGACGCTTCATCTCCAGTGTTTTATATAGGTTTTTGAGTTACTACAGATGGAGGGTGAACAGAATGTTATATCTACAGGCAGGGCAGAGTTTTCTTCGCATTATATCACTGGTTTAACCCAACCACTTTTACACATTGGATTAGTGTGGCCATTTAAAATTAAGCTTACTGAAAATTTCATGATAAAAGCCTGTATATTTCTTTGCAGCCTAACTAACTCCTAACTAAAGCCTTGACATTTTTCACATCAGGTCATTACTCTTTTGGCCTTTATGTGACTGGTTTAAACAAACTACTGTAACACTATGATTTGGTGTGGTAGTTAAAATGAAGTTTACTGAAAGTTTCAAATAAAAGTCTGCATATTCCTCACGTTAGTGCACCGCCGTCGGCGGTGCAATAATATTCAGCTTTTTTTGCCTTTTTTTCGCTCAGGATAACATTAGCACAAACATTAGCATTTGACCCGCCATTTTAGTGCACCGCCGTAGGCGGTGCAATAATATTAAAGTTTTTTGTTATTCATTTCTCAGGATAGTAAACTGCCTTGCGTAGCAAGGCAGTTCATTAACATTAGCACAAACATTAGCATTTGACCCACCATTTTAGTGCACCGCCGTAGGCGGTGCAATAATATTAAAGTTTTTGTTATTTATTTCTCAGGATAGTGAACTGCCTTGCGCAGCAAGGCAGTTTACTGAAATAAATATCAATAAATATCCTGAGAAATAAATATCAGGGAAGACAAAAAGCCCTCTCATACGCTTCAAACAGTTTTTGCATCGGCCATACGGATCTTGTAGGGGAAGGGGTCGTTCAGACTGCTTTTTTCATCAAATCTGACTTTGTGTTTACATCAGTGTTATTTAAAATAAGCATTCTAGCCATTTTTAGTAACTTTTTCCTGTCAGGTTAGTACATTTACATCAGTCATTCTTAAAATAAGCATTTTAGCTATTTTTGCTTTGGTCTCTGGTTAGTATATGTACCTAAGTCTTTCTTAAAATGAGCATTTTAAGCTAAGACCCTGTTCCTCCTTCTACTGTAGACAACTCCTGCAGGTAAAAAAATATTGTTACATCATATAACCCCTAAAGAACAATACTACTGATGCATTTTTGAAATAATAACTTTGTATTTAGGGAAAATTACAATTGATCACAAAAAAAATTAAATTAAATCTTTAAAAAAAAAAAAAGATTTAATTTAAAAATTACTGAGCTCTGCACACACCATATTTCTCTCATCAGTGCAATTCCTGTGAATGACCTACAGATATGAATCACGGTACAATCGGAGACGACAAGTAGCCCTCTCATACGCTTCAAACGGTTTTCGGATCGGCCTTACGGATCTTGAATGGGAAGGGGTCGTTCAGTGTGCTTGTTTTAGTGAAACTGGCTGGCTCAAACAGATAGAATTGTCTCCCCCTGTGTGTCTCTCTTACAGCTGGCACCCTGTGGCCTATTTACCATAGCAACCGAACATGGCAACAGCTCCTGAGTCAGATAGCAAACATTCTATGGCAAACATACAGTTAAAGCAGAGGGCTATTAATTAAGTGGTTTAACACAACCACTGTTAAACATTGGATTAGTGTGGCCATTTACAATGAAGCTTAATAAATTTTTCAAAATAAAAGCCTTGATCATTTTACATACTGCAATTGCTCTACTGGTGATTTAAAAACTGGTGTTACCAAATTACTGTTACAGACTGGATTAGTGTAGCCATTGATCATGACGCTTACTGAAATTTCAAATAAAAGCTTTGGCCATTTTTACATCAAGCAATTGTTCTTTTGGCCTTACATGACTGGTTTAAACAAACCACAGTTGCACATTGAATTAGCATAGTCATTAAAATGAAGCTAACTGAAAGTTTCAAAATAAAAGCCTGCATATTCCTCTCGTGTTAGTGCACCGCCGTAGGCAGTGCAATAATATTAGTGTTTTTTATGTTATTTATTTCTCAGGATAGTGATAGTGCGCAGCAAGGCAGTTTATTAGCATTAGTACAAAAGTTATCATTTCACTCTTTGACTAGTGCACTAGCATTTTACCTAAAGTTAGCTTTTAGCTAATTTTCTCATTAATTAGACATGTTTAGTGTACTGAATGGAGTAGTAAATTAAAACAACATGGTCCTATTGCTCCACATGCTACTGCCAGCATTTAAGCTAACATTAGCATATTGGCAAATTTTAGCTCATGCATCAATTTTAACATAATGAATGGTACAACTACAGCTTAGTCAACATGCTTCTTCCTCTCCACAGTTAATTGACTACGTTGCAGCTTTCTTTAGCATTAATGCTAATTTTTAGCATAAAAACACTGGCTCAAAGCCGACGGGCACACTTTGGCATGCCCCTTTAAAATTTCTGCAGGAATTTTCTAGTTAGGGGCATGCCATAGCAATGCATAAGGAGAGCAGTACTGACTTGCGAAGCAAGTCAGTACTGCCTCCATGCATTGCATGGCAGGCACCTATTGTTCTACACCCAATAGAATGTCTCTTTATTAGGGGCATGCCATAGCAATGCATAAGGAGAGCAGTACTGACTTGCGAAGCAAGTCAGTACTGCCTCCATGCATTGCATGGCAGGCACCTATTGTTCTACACCCAATAGAATGTGTTTATTATTATTATAGTTTGTTCTTCCATTACCGTTAATGCGGCTCGTACCGCTGCGTGCCCACCCACAAAAGTGGTATCAAAACGTGCGGCTCGTACCCGAGAAGGGAGCTATTACTTTTATTGGGGATCGGAGTTACGACGGCGACGTAAAAAGCGAAAAACGAGCGAAATTTCCAACTGCCGAAACCCTAGAGTGTAACTGAAACCAACTGCCGCTTTTTAGAGTGAGGAACAGGGTGGAATTTTGACCCAAAAATAATTTTGAAATCGCTCTCATGGCCGCAAAACTTGTGCTATTGGTATGAAAGTTGGTCAGGAAATAGCACCGCATGTCTGCTCCGGTAAAATGTTTTCAAAATTTCTCTAGGGCTTACGGTTTTCTGTCCAGGTGCTTCAGAGCAAAGTGATGGACATGACCAACTGACGTTTCATCCCCAGTGTTTTATATAGGTTTTTGAGTTACTACAGATGGAGGGTGAACAGAATGTTATATCTGCAGGCAGGGCAGAGTTTTCTGGGCATTATATCACTGGTTTAACCCAACCACTGTTACACATTGGATTAGTGTGGCCATTTAAAATTAAGCTTACTGAAATTTTATAATAAAAGCCTGTATATTTCTTTGCAGCCTAACTAACTCCTAACTAAAGCCTTGACATTTTTCACATCAGGTCATTACTCTTTTGGCCTTTATGTGACTGGTTTAAACAAACTACTGTAACACTATGATTTGGTGTGGTAGTTAAAATGAAGTTTACTGAAAGTTTCAAATAAAGTCTGCATATTCCTCACGTTAGTGCACCGCCGTAGGTGGTGCAATAATACTCAGCTTTTTTTACCTTTTTTGCTCAGGATAGTGAACTGCCTTGCGTAGCAAGGCAGTTCATTAACATTAGCACAAACATTAGCATTTGACCCACCATTTTAGTGCACCGCCGTAGGCGGTGCAATAATATTAAAGTTTTTGTTATTTATTTCTCAGGATAGTGAACTGCCTTGCGCAGCAAGGCAGTTTACTGAAATAAATATCAATAAATATCCTGAGAAATAAATATCAGGGAAGACAAAAAGCCCTCTCATACGCTTCAAACAGTTTTTGCATCGGCCTTACGGATCTTGTAGGGGAAGGGGTCGTTCAGACTGCTTTTTTCATCAAATCTGACTTTGTGTTTACATCAGTCTTATTTAAAATAAGCATTCTAGCAATTTTTAGTAACTTTTTCCTGTCAGGTTAGTACATTTACATCAGTCTTTCTTAAAATAAGCATTTTACCCATTTTTGCTTTGGTCTCTGGTTAGTATATGTACCTAAGTCTTTCTTAAAATGAGCATTTTAAGCTAAGACCCTGTTCCTCCTTCTACTGTAGACAACTCCTGCAGGTAAAAAAAATATTGTTACATCATATAACCCCTAAAGAACAATACTACTGATGCATTTTTGAAATAATAACTTTGTATTTAGGGAAAATTACAATTGATCACAAAAAAAATTAAATTAAATCTTTTTTTTTTTTAAAAAGATTTAATTTAAAAATTACTGAGCTCTGCACACACCATATTTCTCTCATCAGTGCAATTCCTGTGAATGACCTACAGATATGAATCACGGTACAATCGGAGACGACAAATAGCCCTCTCATACGCTTCAAACGGTTTTCGGATCGGCCTTACGGATCTTGAATGGGAAGGGGTCGTTCAGTGTGCTTGTTTTAGTGAAACTGGCTGGCTCAAACAGATAGAATTGTCTCCCCCTGTGTGTCTCTCTTACAGCTGGCACCCTGTGGCCTATTTACCATAGCAACCGAACATGGCAACAGCTCCTGGGTCAGAATACAAACATTATGGCAAACATTCAGTTAAAGCAGAGGGCTATTAATTAAGTGGTTTAACACAACCAGTGTTAAACATTGGATTAGTGTGGCCATTTACAATGAAGCTTAATAAATTTTTCAAAATAAAAGCCTTGATCATTTTACATACTGCAATTGCTCTACTGGTGATTTAAAACTGGTGTTACTAAATTACTGTTACAGACTGGATTAGTGTAGCCATTGATCATGACGCTTACGGAAAATTTCAAATAAAAGCTTTGGCCATTTTACATCAAGCAATTGTTCTTTTGGGCCTTACATGACTGGTTTAAACAAACCACAGTTGCACATTGAATTAGCATAGTCATTAAATTGAAGCTAACTGAAAGTTTCAAAATAAAAGCCTGCATATTCCTCACGTGTTAGTGCACCGCCGTAGGCGGTGCAATAATATTAGCTTTTTTTATGTTATTTACTTCTCAGGATAGTGAACTGCATTGCGCAGCAAGGCAGTTCATTAGCATTTGTACAAAAGTTAGCATTTCACTGTCTTTGACTAGTGCACTAGCACTTTTACCTAAAGTTAGCTTTTAGCTAATTTTCTCATTAATTAGACATGTTTAGTATACTGAATGGAGTAGTAAATTAAAACAACATGGTCCTGTTGCTCCACATGCTACTGCCAGCATTTATGCTAACATTAGCATATTGGCTATTTTTAGCTTATGCATCAGTTTTAACATAAGGAGTGGTACAACTACAGCTTAGTCAACATGCTTCTGCCTCTCCACAGGTTATTGACAACGTTGCAGCTTTCTTTAGCATGAATGCTAATTTTTAGCATAAAAACACTGGCTCAAAGCCGACGGGCACACTTTGGCATGCCCCTTTAAAATTTCTGCAGGAATTTTCTAGTTATTCCATATTTTTCTTCCGTTACCGTTAATGCGGCTCGTACCGCTGCGTGCCCACCCACAAAAGTGGTATCAAAACGTGTGGCTCGATCCCGGCATTGGAGCTATTACTTTTATTGGGGATCGGAGTTACGACGGCGACGTAAAAAGCGAAAAACGAGCGAAATTTCCAACTGCCGAAACCCTAGAGTGTAACTGACACCAACTGCCGCTTTTTAGAGTGAGAAACAGAGTGGAATTTTGACCCAAAAATAATTTTGAAATCGCTCTCATGCCTATAAAAATCGCTCTATTGGTATGAAAGTTGGTCAGGAAATAGCACCGCATGTCTGCTCCGGTAAAATGTTTTCAAAATTTCTCTAGGGCTTACGGTTTTCTGTCCAGGTGCTTCAGAGCAAAGTGATGGGACATGACCAACTGACGCTCCTCCTCAGTGTTTAATATAGGTTTTTGAAACCTATCCCCAGTGTTTTATATAGATTTTTGAAAAATTACTCAGCTTAGTGCACACCATAGCAAAGCAAGGCAGTACATTTACATCAGTCTTTCCTACAATGAGCATTTTAGTTATTTTTTTCTCTCAGGTTAGTGGACTGCCTTGCGAAGCAAGGCAGTACATTTACCTCATTTTTTTTAAAATGAGCATTATAGCTATTTTTTTCTCTCAGGTTAGTGGACTGCCTTGCGAAGCAAGGCAGTACATTTACCTCATTTTTAAAAAAATGAGCATTATAGCTATTTTTTTCTCTCAGGTTAGTGGACTGCCTTGCGAAGCAAGGCAGTACATTTACCTCATTTTAAAAAAAATGAGCATTATAGCTATTTTTTTCTCTCAGGTTAGTACATTTACATCAGTCTTTCTTAAAATGAGAATTTTAGCTATTTTTGCTGTCAATTTACACAGACCACTGAAGTGGACACTAATGCATCATAAAATACAATATCAATCACTTGCCATCACCTGCAAATGCAAGAAAATTTTTTTTAAAAATCCAATATTGCTGACAGACAAAAAAGCATGCTGATTGGTTCTTTCTTCTGCTGAAGACAACTCCTGCAGGTAAAAAAAATATTGTTACATCATATAACCCCTAAAGAACAATACTACTGATGCATTTTTGAAATAATAACTTTGTATTTGGGGAAAATTACAATTGATCACAAAAAAATTAAATTAAATCTTTTTTTTTTTAAAAAAGATTTAATTTAAAAATTACTGAGCTCTGCACACACCATATTTCTCTCATCAGTGCAATTCCTGTGAATGACCTACAGATATGAATCACGGTACTATCGGAGACGACAAATAGCCCTCTCATACGCTTCAAACCGTTTTCGGATCGGCCTTACGGATCTTGAATGGGAAGGGGTCGTTCAGTGTGCTTGTTTTAGTGAAACTGGCTGGCTCAAACAGATAGAATTGTCTCCCCCTGTGTGTCTCTCTTACAGCTGGCACCCTGTGGCCTATTTACCATAGCAACCGAACATGGTAACAGCTCCTGGGTCAGATAGCAAACATTCTATGGCAACATTCAGTTAAAGCAGAGGGATACTATTTAAGTGGTTTAACACAACCACTGTTAACATTGGATTAGTGTGGCCATTTACAATGAAGCTTAATAAATTTTTCAAAATAAAAGCCTTGATCATTTTTACATCCCGCAAATTGCTCTACTGGTGATTTAGAAACTGGTGTTACCAAATTACTGTTACAGACTGGATTAGTGTAGCCATTGATTATGACGCTTACTGAAAATTTCAAATAAAAGCTTTGGCCATTTTTAAATCAAGCAATTGTTCTTTTGGGCCTTACATGACTGGTTTAACCAAACCACTGGTACACATTGAATTAGTGTGGTCATTAAAATGAAGCTAACTGAACTTTCAAAATAAAACCTGTATATTCCTCTCACATGAGTGTACCGCCGTAGGCGGTGCATTAATTTTTAGCTTTTTGACCTTTTTATCGCTCAGGATAGTGAACTGGCTTGCGCAGCAAGGCAGTTCAATAACACTAGCACAAACTTTAGCATTTCACCCCCCCTTGACTATATGCTTCAAACTGTTTTTGGATCACTCTTGCAGTTCCTCAACAGGAAGGAGATGTTTGGACTGCTTTGTTCAGAAAAACTAACTGCTACAAACAGTTAGAAACAGTCTGCATATTCCTCTCAGGATAGTGTACCGCCATAGGCGGTGGAATAATATTTGCATTGTTAAGTTTCCTTTTCTCAGGATATCGAATTACCTGAGAAAAGGTATATTAACACAAAGAATAGCACTTCACTGCCCCCTAGTGCATTGCCTTGGTCAGCACACACACAGGATTAATTACTATAGAAGAATTACAACATGGCGGAACTCTCAGATACCACACATTAGGGCTGAGCTGGGATTTAGAACTACTTGCTGTTTTGGGCATTATATAGCTGGACTGTTACACGTTGGATTAATGTGGCCATTAATCCAATGTGTAACAATTATGAAGCTTACTAAAAATTTCAAAATAAAAGCCTTGACATTTTTCACATCAGGTAATTGCTCTTTTGTGCTTTATGACTGGTTTAAACAAACTACTGTTACACATTGAATTGGTGAGGTAGTTAAAATGAAGCTTACTGAAAATTTCAAATTAAAAGTCTGCATATTCCTCAACTTTTAGTGCACCGCCGTAGGCGGTGCAATAATATTAGCGTTTTTTATGTTATTTATTTCTCAGGATAGTGAACTGCCTTGCGCAGCAAGGCAATTCATTAGCATTTGTACAAAAGTTAGCATTTCACTGTCTTTGACTAGTGCACTAGCACTTTTACCTATAGTTAGCTATTAGTTAATTATCTCATTAATTAGACATGTTTAGTATACTGAATGGAGTAGTAAAATTAAAACAACATGGTCCTGTTGCTCCACATGCTACTGCCAGCATTTAAGCTTACATTAGCATATTGGCTAATTTTAGCTAATGCATTAATTTTAACATAATGAATGGTACAAGTACAGCTTATTCTACATGCTTCTGCCTCTCCACAGGTTATTGACTACGTTGCAGCTTTCTTTAGCATTAACGCAAATTTTTAACATCATAACGCTGGCTCAAAGCCGACGGGCACACTTTGGCATGCCCCTTTAAAATTTCTGCAGGAATTTTCTAGTTAGGGGCATGCCATAGCAATGCATAAGGAGAGCAGTACTGACTTGCGAAGCAAGTCAGTACTGCCTCCATGCATTGCATGGCAGGCACCTATTGTTCTACACCCAATAGAACGCCTCTTTATTATTTATTATTCATCCATCACCGTTAATGCGGCTCGTACCGCTGCGTGCCCACCCACAAAAGTGGTATCAAATCGTGCGGCTCGATGCCGGCATTATTGCTATTATTTTTATTGGGGATCGGACTTACGATGGCGACGTAAAAAGCGAAAAACGAGCGAAATTTCCAACTGCCGAACCGCAGAGTGTAACTGACACCAACTGCCGCTTTTTTAGAGTGAGGAACAGAGTGGAATTTTGACCCAAAAATAATTTTGAAATCGCTCTCATGGCCGTAAAACTTGTGCTATTGGTATGAAAGTTGGTCAGGAAATAGCACCGCATGTCTGCTCCGGTAAAATGTTTTCGAAATTTCTCTAGGGCTTACGGTTTTCTGTCCAGATGCTTCAGAGCAAAGTGACGGGACATGACCAACTGACGCTCCCTCTCAGTGTTTAATATAGGTTTTTGAAAAATTACTGAGCTCACCACACACCATATTTCTCTCATCACTGCAATTACTGTGAATTACCTACAGATATGAATCATAGGACTATCAGAGACGACAAGTAGCCCTCTCACACGCTTCAAACGGTTTTTGGATCGGCATAACGGTTCCTGAACTGGAAGGGGTCGTTCAGACTGCTTTTTTCATGAAAAGTGACTGGGTGTTCTCAAAGTTACATGAAGTGTCTCTCACACACACACAGCAGTTGGCAGAGGCTTGATCGCTATGGCAACTGCTGGTTTGGCCTACAAGGTCTCTGTAGTTCTAAACATGGTGAAACACCTTAATACAGAGGGCAGAGCAGAAGGTCAGAACTACAACATGGCGGATCATTCAGTTATTACAGAGGAGGGCTGAGCTGGAATTTAGAGCTACTTGCTGTTTTGGGCATTATATTGGTGGATTAACCAAACCACTGTTACACATTGGATTAGTGTGGTTTTTTGAAATGAAGCTTACTAAAAACTTCAAAATAAAAGCCCTGACATTTTTCACATTTTATTGCTCTTTTGGGCTTTATGGGACTGGTTTAAACAAACCACAGTTTCACATTGAATTAGCATAGTCATTAAAATGAAGCTAAGTGAAAGTTTCAAATAAAAGTCTGCACATTTCTCTCGTGTTAGTGCACCGCCGTAGGCGGTGCAATAATATTAGTGTTTTTTATGTTATTTACTTCTCAGGATAGTGAACTGCCTTGCGCAGCAAGGCAGTTCATTAGCATCAGTACAAAAGTTATCATTTCACTGTCTTTGACTAATACACTAGCATTTTTACCTAAAGTTAGCTTTTGCTAATTTTCTCATTAATTAGACATGTTTAGTATACTGAATGGAACAGTAAAATTAAAACAACATGGTCCTGTTGCTCCACATGCTACTGCCAGCATTGAGGCTAACATTGGTATATTGGCAAATTTTAGCTTATGCATTAATTTTAACATAATGAATGGTACAAGTACAGCTTAGTCAACATGCTTCTGCCTCTCCACAGGTTATTGACTACGTAGCAGTTTTCTTTAGCATTAATGCTAATTTTTAACATCATAACGCTGCGTCAAAGCCGACGGGCACACTTTGGCATGCCCCTTTAAAATTTCTGCAGGAATTTTCTAGTAATAAATATAATTTATTATTCTTCCGTTACCGTTAATGCGGCTCGTACCGCTGCATGCTGACCCACAAAAGTGGTATCAAAACGTGCGGCTCAATCCCGGCAAGTGAGCTATTACTTTTATTGGGGATTGGAGTTAAAATGATTACATAAATTAATAAAAACGAAAAAATTTGAGATTTTGTGTCTCACAGAATCAGTAATCTTTCTCTATGAAACACACACACAGGACTGTTTATGGCTGACTCAAAAACCCTTTTTAAATCCCCCTCACAGGCATAAATATCGCCCTATTGGTCTGAAAGTTGGTCATAACATAGATACACATGCCTGCTCATGTACAATGTTTACAAAAATTTGCTAGGGCTTATGCTTTTTGTCAGGGTCCTTCAGACTGACGCCTGGTGTCTCCCAAGTATAGAAACTGTGTCTGAAGAGGATTTTCCCGCTCTTTGGCTCTCACAGCTGCAGGGATTAATTACCATAGCAACAGAAGAACAGAGTGTCTGGAACTGCAGCTCCCCAGGACTGCACTGTAGGGTTTACTGGTATTTACAACTGCTTGTGTTTTCAGCATTATACTACTGATTCAAGACTATAACCATTACACATATGTCCCCCCATGTTAAAATCTGACATAAATAAGAATAATAGCTGATTAAAGTCTATGGACAGAAAATAACGTCGCTGCTCCTTTAAGGAACCAGCGGCACAGACGCAGCGCCTGCGATGCTACAGATCACAAACCTGACAGAGAGCGGAAGAGGATTCGTAGGAAAAGAGCGGTGATGCTCAGCAAGGCAGGTCATTAGCATTTGTACAAAAGTTAGCATTTCACTGTCTATGACTAGTGCACTAGCACTTTTACCTAAAGTTAGCTTTTACCTAATTTTCTCATTAATTAGAAATGTTTAGTATACTGAATAGAGTAGTAAAATTAAAACAACATGGTCGTGTTGCTCAACATCCTACTGCCAGCATTTGAGCTAACATTAGCATATTGGCTAATTTTAGCATATGCATCAATTTTAACATAATGAATGGTACAAGTACAGATTATTCTACATGCTTCTGCCTCTCCACAGGTTATTGACTACGTTGCAGCTTTCTTTAGCATTAATGCTAATTTTTAGTATAAAAACACTGGCTCAAAGCCGACGGGCACACTTTGGCATGCCCCTTTAAATTTCTGCAGGAATTTTCTAGTTATATATTTATTCTTCCGTCACCGTTAATGCGGCTCGTACCGCTGCGTGGCCACCCACAAAAGTGGTATCAAATCGTGCGGCTCGATGCCGAGAAGGGAGCTATTACTTTATAGGGGATCGGAGTTACGACGGCGACGTAAAAAGCGAAAAACGAGCGAAATTTCCAACTGCCGAAACGTTAGAGTGTAACTGAAACCAACTGCCGCTTTTTAGAGTGAGAAAGAGGGTGGAATTTTGACCCAAAAATAATTTTGAAATCGTCTCATGACCGTAAAACTTGTGCTATTGGTATGAAAGTTGGTCAGGAGATAGCACCGCATGTCTGCTCCGGTAAAATGTTTTCGAAATTTCTCTAGGGCTTACGGTTTTCTGTCCAGGTGCTTCAGAGCAAAGTGATGGGACATGACCAACTGACGCTCCTCCTCAGTGTTTAATATAGGTTTTTGAAAAATTACTGAGCTCACCACACACCATTTTCTCTCATCCGTGCAATTATTGTGAATGACCCACAGATATGAATCACGGGACTATCAGAGACGACAAGTAGCCCTCTCATACGCTTCAAACGGCTTTTGGATCGGCCTAACGGTTCCGAACGGGAAGGGTCGTTCAGACTGCTTTTTTCATTAAAATGACTGGGTGTTCTCAAGTTGCATGAAGTGTCTCACACACACACACAGCAGTTGGCAGAGGCTTGATCGCTATGGCAACTGCTGGTTTGGCCTACAAGGTCTCTGTAGTTCTAAACATGGTGAAACACCTTAATACAGAGGGCAGAGCAGAAGGTCAGGACTACAACATGGCGGATCATTCAGTTATTACAGAGGAGGGCTGAGCTGGAATTTAGAGCTACTTGCTGTTTTGGGCATTATATTGGTGGATTAACCAAACCACTGTTACACATTGGATTAGTGTGTCTATTTAAAATGAAGCTTACTGAAATTTCAAAATAAAACCCCTGACATTTTTCACATCAGGTTATTGCTTTTTGGGCTTTATGGGACTGGATTAAACAAACCAGAGTTGCACATTGAATTAGCGTGGTCATTAAATAAAGCTTACTGAAAGTTTCAAAATAAAAGTCTGCCTATTCCTCTAGTGTTAGTGCACCGCCGAAGGCGGTGCAATAATATTAGCCTTTTTTATGTTATTTATTTCTCAGGATAGTGAACTGCCTTGCGCAGCAAGGCAGTTCATTAACATAGTTAGCATTTGATTCCCCTTGACTATATGCTTCACACGGTTTTCGGATCACTCTAAAAGATCCTGAATAGGATGGAGATGTTTGGACTGCTTTGTTCAGATAAACTAACTGCTTCAAACCGTTAGAATCTGTTTATCCCTTTGTGTCTCACTCACACGATAGTTGAGCTGCTCTTTAGAACTACAATGACTGAAGGTCAGAACTACAACATGGCGGAACTCCAAATGTCACATAGGATGAGCTGGCATTTAGATCTGCTTGCTGTATGGGACTTTATATAGCTGGATTAACCAAACCACAGTTACACATTGGATTAGTGTGTAATCCACTGTAAATAAAAAAGCTATTGTAAATAAAGCTTACTGAAAGTTTCAAAATAAAAGCCTTGACATTTTTCACATCAGGTCATTACTCTTTTGGCCTTTATTTGACTGGTTTAAACAAACTACAGTAACACAATGAATTGGTGTGGTAGTTAAAAGACGCTAACTGAAAGTTTCAAAATAATAGTCTTCACATCCCTCTCGTGTTAGTGCACCGCCGTAGGCGTTGCAATAATATAAGCTTTTTTTATGTTATTTATTTCTCAGGATTGTGAACTGCCTTGCTCAGCAAGGCAGTTCATTAACATTAGCACAAACATTAGCATTTCACTTCCTTTGACTAGTGTACTAGCACTTTTACCTAAAGTTAGCTATTAGCTAATTTTTTCATTTATTAGACATGTTTAGTATACTGAATGGAGTAGTAAAATTAAAACAACATGGTCCTGTTTCTCCACATGCTACTGCCAGCATTTAAGCTAACATTAGCATATTGGATAATTTTAGCTCATGCATCAATTTTAACATAATGAATGGTACAACTACAGCTTAGTAAACATGCTTCTGCCTCTCCACAGGTTATTGACTACGTTGCAGCTTTCTTTAGCATTAACGCTAATTTTTAACATCATAACGCTGCGTCAAAGCCGACGGGCACACTTTGGCATGCCCCTTTAAAATTTCTGCAGGAATTTTCTAGTTATTCCATATTTTTCTTCCGTTACCGTTAATGCGGCTCGCACCGCTGCATGCCCACCCACAAAAGTGGTATCAAAACGTGTGGCTCGATCCCGGCATTGGAGCTATTACTTTTATTGGGGATCGGAGTTATGACGGCGACGTAAAAAGCGAAAAACGAGCGAAATTTCCAACTGCCGAAACCCTAGAGTGTAACTGAAACCAACTGCCGCTTTTTAGAGTGAGAAACAGAGTGGAATTTTGACCCAAAATAATTTGAAATCGCTCTCATGGCCACAAAACTTGTGCTATTGGTATGAAAGTTGGTCAGGAAATAGCACCACATGTCTGCTCCGGTAAAATGTTTTCAAAATTTCTCTAGGGCTTACGGTTTTCTGTCCAGGTGCTTCAGAGCAAAGTGACGGGACATGACCAACTGACGCTCCCCCTCAGTGTTTAATATAGGTTTTTGAAACCTATCCCGTGTTTTATATAGATTTTTGAAAAATTACTCAGTTTAGTGCACACCATAGCAAAGCCAGGCAGTACATTTACATCAGTCTTTCCTACAATGAGCATTTTAGTTCTTTTTTTCTCTCAGGTTAGTGGACTGCCTTGCAAAGCAAGGCAGTACATTTACCTCATTTTTAAAAAAATGAGCATTATAGCTATTTTTTTCTCTCAGGTTAGTGGACTGCCTTGCGAAGCAAGGCAGTACATTTACCTCATTTTTTAAAAAATGAGCATTATAGCTATTTTTTTCTATCAGGTTAGTGGACTATTTACCTCATTTTTAAAAAAATGAGCATTATAGCTTTTTTTTTCTCTCAGGTTAGTACATTTACATCAGTCTTTCTTAAAATGAGAATTTTAGCTATTTTTGCTGTCAATGCACACAGACCACTGAAGTGGACACTAATGCATCATAAAATACAATATCAATCTCTTGCCATCACCTGCAAATGCAAGAAAAAAAATTTTTTAAATCCAATATTGCTGACAGACAAAAAAGCATGCTGATTGGTTCTTTCTTCTGCTGAAGACAACTCCTGCAGGTAAAAAATATTGTTACATCATATAACCCTAAAGAACAATACTACTGATGCATTTTTGAAATAATAACTTTCTATTTGGGGAAATTACAATTGATCACAAAAAAATTAAATTAAATCTTTTTTTAAAAAAAAGATTTAATTTAAAATTACTGAGCTCTGCACACACCATATTTCTCTCATCAGTGCAATTCCTGTGAATGACCTACAGATATGAATCACGGTACTATCGGAGACGACAAATAGCCCTCTCATACGCTTCAAACGGTTTTCGGATCGGCCTTATGGATCTTGAATGGGAAGGGGTCGTTCAGTGTGCTTGTTTTAGTGAAACTGGCTGGCTCAAACAGATAGAATTGTCTCCCCCTGTGTCTCTTACAGCTGGCACCCTGTGGCCTATTTACCATAGCAACCGAACATGGCAACAGCTCCTGGGTCAGATAGCAAACATTCTATGGCAAACATACAGTTAAAGCAGAGGGCTACTATTTAAGTGGTTTAACACACCCACTGTTAAACATTGGATTAGTGTGGCCATTTACAATGAAGCTTAATAAATTTTTCAAAATAAAAGCCTTGATCATTTTTACATCCTGCAATTGCTCTACTGGTGATTTAAAAACTGGTGTTACCAAATTACTGTTACAGACTGGATTAGTGTAGCCATTGATAATTACGCATACTGAAAATTTCAAAATAAAAGCTTTGGCCATTTTTACATCAAGCAATTGTTCTTTTGGGCCTTACATGACTGGTTTAACCAAACCACTGTTACACATTGAATTAGTGTGGTCATTAAAATGAAGCTAATTGAAACTTTCAAAATAAAAACCTGTATATTCCTCTCACATGAGTGCACCGCCGTAGGCGGTGCATTTATTTAGCTTTTTTGACCTTTTTATCGCTCAGGATAGTGAACTGCCTTGCTGCGCAATAACACTAGCACAAACTTTAGCATTTCACCCCCCTTGACTATATGCTTCAAACTGTTTTTGGATCACTCTTGCAGTTCCTCAACAGGAAGGAGATGTTTGGACTGCTTTGTTCAGAAAAACTAACTGCTACAAACAGTTAGAAACAGTCTGCCTATTCCTCTCAGCATAGTGTACCGCCATAGGCGGTGGAATAATATTTGCATTGTTAAGTTTCCTTTTCTCAGGATATCGAATTACCTGAGAAAAGGTATTATAACACAAAGAATAGCACTTCACTGCCCCCCTAGTGCATTGCCTTGGTCAGCACACACACAGGATTAATTACTATAGAAGAATTACAACATGGCGGAACTCTCAGATACCACACATTAGGGCTGAGCTGGGATTTAGAACTACTTGCTGTTTTGGGAATTGGATTAATGTTGCCATTAATCCAATGTGTAACCAAAATGAAGCTTACCTAAAAAATGAAGCTTACTAAAAATTTCAAAATAAAAGTCTTGACATTTTTCACATCAGGTAATTGCTCTTTTGTGTTTTATGTGACTGGTTTAAACAAACTACTGTTACACATTGAATTGGTGAGGTTGTTAAAATGAAGCTTACTGAAAATTTCAAATTAAAAGTCTGCATATTCCTCAACTTTTAGTGCACCGCCATAGGCGGTGCAATAATATTAGCGTTTTTTTATGTTATTTATTTCTCAGGATAGTGAACTGCCTTGCGCAGCAAGGCAATTCATTAGCATTTGTACAAAAGTTAGCATTTCACTGTCTTTGACTAGTGCACTAGCACTTTTACCTATAGTTAGCTTTTAGCTAATTTTCTCATTAATTAGACATGTTTAGTATACTGAATGGAGTAGTAAAATTAAAACAACATGGTCCTGTTGCTCCACATGCTACTGCCAGCATTTAGGCTAACATTGGTATATTGGCTAATTTTAGCTTATGCATTAATTTTAACATAATGAATGGTACAAGTACAGCTTAGTCAACATGCTTCTGCCTCTCCACAGGTTATTGACTACATTGCAGCTTTCTTTAGCATTAATGCAAATTTTTAGCATCATAACGCTGGCTCAAAGCCGACGGGCACACTTTGGCATGCCCCTTTAAAATTTCTGCAGGAATTTTCTAGTTATAGGTTTATTCTTCCGTCACCGTTAATGCGGCTCGTACCGCTGCGTGCCCACCCACAAAAGTGGTATCAAATCGTGCGGCTCGATGCCGAGATGGGAGCTATTACTTTTATAGGGGATCGGAGTTACGACGGCGACGTAAAAAGCGAAAAACGAGCGAAATTTCCAACTGCCGAAACCCTAGAGTGTAACTGAAACCAACTGCCGCTTTTTAGAGTGAGGAACAGAGTGGAATTTTGACCCCAAAATAATTTTGAAATCGCTCTCATGGCCGCAAAACTTGTGCTATTGGTATGAAAGTTGGTCAGGAAATAGCACCGCATGTCTGCTCCGGTAAAATGTTTTCGAAATTTCTCTAGGGTTTACGGTTTTCTGTCCAGGTGCTTCAGAGCAAAGTGATGGGACATGACCAACTGACGCTCCCCCTCAGTGTTTAATATAGGTTTTTGAAAAATTACTGAGCTTTCCACACACCATTTTTCTCTCATCAGTGCAATTCCTGTGAATGACCTACAGATATGAATCACAGGACTATCAGAGACGACAAGTAGCCCTCTCATACGCTTCAAACGGTTTTTGGATCGGCATAACGGTTCCTGAACTGGAAGGGGTCGTTCAGACTGCTTTTTTCATGAAAAGTGACTGGGTGTTCTCAAAGTTGCATGAAGTGTCTCTCACACACACACAGCAGTTGGCAGAGGCTTGATCGCTATGGCAACTGCTGGTTTGGCCTACAAGGTCTCTGTAGTTCTAAACATGGCGAAACACCTTAATACAGAGGGCAGAGCAGAAGGTCAGAACTACAACATGGCGGATCATTCAGTTATTACAGAGGAGGGCTGAGCTGGAATGTAGAGCTACTTGCTGTTTTGGGCATTATATTGGTGGATTAACCAAACCACTGTTACACATTGGATTAGTGTGTCTATTTAAAATGAAGCTTCCTGAAAATTTCAAAATAAAAGCCCTGACATTTTTCACATCAGGTTATTGGTCTTTTGGGCTTTATGGGACTGGTTTAAACAAACCAGAGTTGCACATTGAATTAGCGTGGTCATTAAAATGAAGCTTACTGAAACTTTCAAAATAAAAGCCTGCATACTCCTCTCACGTCAGTGCACCGCCGAAGGCGGTGCAATAATATGTAGTTTTTTTAAACCTTATATAGCTGGACTGTTACACATTGGATTAATGTGGCCATAAATCCAATGTGAAACAAAAATGAAGCTTACTGAAAGTTTCAAAATAAAAGTCTGCATAATTCTCTGGTGTTAGTGCACCGCCGTAGGCGGTGCAATAATATTAGCTTTTTTTATGTTATTTATTTCTCAGGATAGTGAACTGCCTTGCGCAGCAAGGCAGTTCATTAGCATTTGTACAAAAGTTTGCATTTCACTGTCATTGACAAGTACACTAGCACTTTTACCTAAAGTTAGCTTTTAGCTAATTTTCTCATTAATTAGACAGGTTTAGTATACTGAATGGAGTAGTAAAATTAAAACAACATGTTCCTGTTGCTCCACATGCTACTGCCAGCATTTAAGCTAACATTAGCATATTGGCTAATTTTAGCTTATGCATCAATTTTAACATAATGAATGGTACAAGTACAGCTTAGTAAACATGCTTCTGCCTCTACACAGGTTATTGACTACGTTGCAGCTTTCTTTAGCATTAATGCTAATTTTTAGCATCATAACGCTGCGTCAAAGCCGATGGGCACACTTTGGCATGCCCCTTTAAAATTTCTGCAGGAATTTTCTAGTTAGGGGCATGCCATAGCAATGCATAAGGAGAGCAGTACTGACTTGCGAAGCAAGTCAGTACTGCCTCCATGCATTGCATGGCAGGCACCTATTGTTCTACACCTAATAGAACGCCTCTTTATTATTAGGGGCATGCCATAGCAATGCATAAGGAGAGCAGTACTGACTTGCGAAGCAAGTCAGTACTGCCTCCATGCATTGCATGGCAGGCACCTATTGTTCTACACCTAATAGAACGCCTCTTTATTAGGGGCATGCCATAGCAATGCATAAGGAGAGCAGTACTGACTTGCGAAGCAAGTCAGTACTGCCTCCATGCATTGCATGGCAGGCACCTATTGTTCTACACCTAATAGAATGTCTGTATATTATTATTATTAGGGGCATGCCATAGCAATGCATAAGGAGAGCAGTACTGACTTGCGAAGCAAGTCAGTACTGCCTCCATGCATTGCATGGCAGGCACCTATTGTTCTACACCCAATAGAATGTCTCTTTATTATTTATTATTCTTCCGTCACCGTTAATGCGGCTCGTACCGCTGCGTGCCCACCCACAAAAGTGGTATCAAATCGTGCGGCTCGATGCCGAGATGGGTGCTATTACTTTTATTGGGGATCGGAGTTACAACGGCGACGTAAAAGCGAAAAACGAGCGAAATTTCCAACTGCCGAAACCCTAGAGTGTAACTGAAACCAACTGCCGCTTTTTAGAGTGAGGAACAGGGTGGAATTTTGACCCAAAAATAATTTTGAAATCGCTCTCATGGCCGCAAAACTTGTGCTATTGGTATGAAGTTGGTCAGGAAATAGCACCGCATGTCTGCTCCGGTAAAATGTTTTCAAAATTTCTCTAGGCTTACGGTTTTCTGTCCAGGTGCTTCAGAGCAAAGTGATGGGACATGACCAACTGACGCTCCCCCTCAGTGTTTAATATGGGTTTTTGAAAAGTTACTGAGCTCACCACACACCATTTTTCTCTCATCAGTGCAATTATTGTGAATAACCTACAGATATGAATCACAGGAGCATCGGAGACGACAAGTAGCCCTCTCATACGCTTCAAACGGATTTTGGATCGGCATAACGGTTCCTGAACTGGAAGGGGTCGTTCAGACTGCTTTTTTCATGAAAAGTGACTGGGTGTTCTCAAAGTTGCATGAAGTGTCTCTCACACACACACAGCAGTTGGCAGAGGCTTGATCGCTATGGCAACTGCTGGTTTGGCCTACAAGGTCTCTGTAGTTCTAAACATGGTGAAACACCTTAATACAGAGGGCAGAGCAGAAGGTCAGAACTACAACATGGCGGATCATTCAGTTATTACAGAGGAGGGCTGAG
Organism: Poecilia reticulata; assembly: GCF_904066995.2. NCBI lineage: Eukaryota > Metazoa > Chordata > Actinopteri > Cyprinodontiformes > Poeciliidae > Poecilia > Poecilia reticulata. Next base: position 29,681,081 of record NC_088847.1, on the reverse strand, counting down.
CTGGAATGTAGAGCTACTTGCTGTTTTGGGCATTATATTGGTGGATTAACCAAACCACTGTTACACATTGGATTAGTGTGTCTATTTAAAATGAAGCTTACTGAAAATTTCAAAATAAAAGCCCTGACATTTTTCACATCAGGTTATTGGTATTTGGGCTTTATGGGACTGGTTTAAACAAACCAGAGTTGCACATTGAATTAGCGTGGTCATTAAAATGAAGCTTACTGAAAGTTTCAAATTAAAAGTCTGCCCATTCCTCAAGTGTTAGTGCACCGCCGAAGGCGGTGCAATAATATTAGCCTTTTGTATGTTATTTATTTCTCAGGATAGTGAACTGCCTTGCGCAGCAAGGCAGTTCATTAACATTAGCACAAACATTAGCATTTCACTTCCTTTGACTAGTGTACTAGCACTTTTACCTAAAGTTAGCTATTAGCTAATTTTTTCATTTATTACACATGTATACTGAATGGAGCAGTAAATTAAAACAACATGGTCCTGTTGCTCCACATGCTACTGCCAGCATTTAAGCTCACATTAGCATATTGGCTAACTTTAGCTTATGCATCAATTTTAACATAATGAATGGTACAAGTACAGCTTAGTCAACATGCTTCTGCCTCTCCACAGGTTATTGACTACGTTGCAGCTTTAGTTAGCATTAATGCTAATTTTTAACATCATAACGCTGCGTCAAAGCCGACGGGCACACTTTGGCATGCCCCTTTAAAATTTCTGCAGGAATTTTCTAGTTATTATAACATCTTCTTCCATTACCGTTAATGCGGCTCGTACCGCTGCGTGCCCACCCACAAAAGTGGTATCAAAACGTGCGGCTCGTTCCCGAGAAGGGAGCTATTACTTTTATTGGGGATCGGAGTTACAACGGCGACGTAAAAAGCGAAAAACGAGCGAAATTTCCAACTGCCGAAACGTTAGAGTGTAACTGACACCAACTGCCGCTTTTTTAGAGTGAGGAACAGGGTGGAATTTGACCCAAAATAATTTTGAAATCGCTGTCATGGCAGTAAAACTTGTGCTATTGGTATGAAAGTTGGTCATGAAATAGCACCGCATGTCTGCTCCGGTAAAATGTTTTCGAAATTTCTCTATGGCTTACGGTTTTCTGTCCAGGTGCTTCAGAGCAAAGTGACGGGACATGACCAACTGACGCTCCCCCTCAGTGTTTAATATAGGTTTTTGAAAAATTACTGACCTCTGCACACACCATTTTTCTCTCATCAGTGCAATTATTGTGAATGACCTACAGATATGAATCACGGGACTATCGGAGACGACAAGTAGCCCTCTCATACGCTTCAAACGGTTTTTGGATCGGCATAACGGTTCCTGAACTGGAAGGGGTCGTTCAGACTGCTTTTTTCATTAAAAGTGACTGGGTGTTCTCAAAGTTGCATGAAGTGTCTCTCACACACACACAGCAGTTGGCAGAGGCTTGATCGCTATGGCAACTGCTGGTTTGGCCTACAAGGTCTCTGTAGTTCTAAACATGGTGAAACACCTTAATACAGAGGGCAGAGCAGAAGGTCAGAACTACAACATGGCGGATCATTCAGTTATTACAGAGGAGGGCTGAGCTGGAATGTAGAGCTACTTGCTGTTTTGGGCATTATATTGGTGGATTAACCAAACCACTGTTACACATTGGATTAGTGTGTCTATTTAAAATGAAGCTTACTGAAAATTTCAAAATAAAAGCCCTGACATTTTTCACATCAGGTTATTGGTCTTTTGGGCTTTATGGGACTGCTTTAAACAAACCAGAGTTGCACATTGAATTAGCGTGGTCATTAAAATGAAGCTTACTGAAAGTTTCAAATTAAAAGTCTGCCTATTCCTCTAGTGTTAGTGCACCGCCGAAGGCGGTGCAATAATATTAGCCTTTTTTATGTTATTTATTTCTCAGGATAGTGAACTGCCTTGCGCAGCAAGGCAGTTCATTAACATTAGCACAAACATTAGCATTTGAGCCCCCTTGACTATATGCTTCACACGGTTTTCGGATCACTCTAAAAGATCCTGAATAGGATGGAGATGTTTGGACTGCTTTGTTCAGATAAACTAACTGCTTCAAACCGTTAGAATCTGTTTATCCCTTTGTGTCTCACTCACACGATAGTTGAGCTGCTCTTTAGAACTACAATGACTGAAGGTCAGAACTACAACATGGCGGAACTCTCAAATAGCACATAGGGATGAGCTGGCATTTAGATCTACTTGCTGTATGGGGCATTATATAGCTGGATTAACCAAACCACAGTTACACATTGGATTAGTGTGTAATCCACTGTAAATAAAAAAGCTATTGTAAAGCTATTGTAAATAAAGCTTACTGAAAGTTTCAAAATAAAAGCCTTGACATTTTTCACATCAGGTCATTACTCTTTTGGCCTTTATGTGACTGGTTTAAACAAACTACTGTAACACAATGAATTGGTGTGGTAGTTAAAATGAAGTTTACTGAAAGTTTCAAAATAAAAGCCTTGGCATTTTTCACATCAGGTATTTCCTCTTTTGTGCTTTATGTGACTGGTTTAAACAAACTACAGTAACACAATGAATTGGTGTGGTAGTTAAAAAGACGCTAACTGAAAGTTTCAAAATAAAAGTCTGCATATTCCTCTCGTGTTAGTGCACCGCCGTAGGTGTTGCATTAATATAAGCTTTTTTATGTTATTTATTTCTCAAGATAGTGAACTGCCTTGCGCAGTTCACTATCTGCCTTGCGCAGCAAGGCAGTTCATTAACATTAGCACAAACATTAGCATTTCACTTCCTTTGACTAGTGTACTAGCACTTTTACCTATAGTTAGCTTTAGCAAATTTTCTCATTAATTAGACATGTTTAGTATACCGAATGGAGTAGTAAAATTAAAACAACATGGTCCTGTTGCTCCACATGCTACTGCCAGCATTTAAGCTAACATTAGCATATTGGCTAATTTTAGCTCATGCATCAATTTTAACATAATGAATGGTACAACTACAGCTTAGTCAACATGCTTCTGCCTCTCCACAGTTAATTGACTACGTTGCAGCTTTCTTTAGCATTAACGCTAATTTTTAACATCATAACGCTGCGTCAAAGCCGACGGGCACACTTTGGCATGCCCCTTTAAAATTTCTGCAGGAATTTTCTAGTTAGGGGCATGCCATAGCAATGCATAAGGAGAGCAGTACTGACTTGCAAAGCAAGTCAGTACTGCCTCCATGCATTGCATGGCAGGCACCTATTGTTCTACACCCAATAGAATGTCTCTTTATTATTTATTATTCTTCCATCACCGTTAATGCGGCTCGTACCGCTGCGTGCCCACCCACAAAAGTGGTATCAAATCGTGCGGCTCGATGCCGAGAAGGGAGCTATTACTTTTATAGGGGATCGGAGTTACGACGGCGACGTAAAAAGCGAAAAACGAGCGAAATTTCCAACTGCCGAAACGTTAGAGTGTAACTGAAACCAACTGCCGCTCACGAGAGTGAGAAACAGGGTGGAATTTGACCCCAAAATAATTTTGAAATCGTTCTCATGGCCGTAAAACTTGTGCTATTGGTATGAAAGTTGGTCAGGAGATAGCACCGCATGTCTGCTCCGGTAAAATGTTTTCGAAATTTTTCTAGGGCTTACGGTTTTCTGTCCAGGTGCTTCAAGGCAAAGTTATGGGACATGACCAACTGACGCTCCTCCTCAGTGTTTAATATAGGTTTTTGAAAAATTACTCAGCTTAGTGCACACCATAGCAAAGCAAGGCAGTACATTTACATCAGTCTTTCCTACAATGAGCATTTTAGTTATTTTTTTCTCTCAGCTTAGTGGACTGCCTTGCGAAGCAAGGCAGTATATTTACCTCATTTTTAAAAAAATGAGCATTATAGCTATTTTTTCTCTCAGGGTAGTGGACTGCCTTGCGAAGCAAGGCAATACATTTACCTCATTTTAAATAAGAGCATTATAGCTATTTTTTTCTCTCAGGTTAGTGGACTGCCTTGCAAAGCAAGGCAGTACATTTACCTCATTTTTAAAAAAATGAGCATTATAGCTATTTTTTCTATCAGGTTAGTGGACTGCCTTGCGAAGCAAGGCAGTACATTTACCTCATTTTTAAAAAAATGAGCATTATAGCTATTTTTTTCTATCAGGTTAGTGGACTGCCTTGCGCAGTACATTTACCTCATTTTTAAAAAAATGAGCATTATAGCTATTTTTTCTCTCAGGTTAGTGGACTGCCTTGCGAAGCAAGGCAGTACATTTACCTCATTTTAAAAAAATGAGCATTATAGCTATTTTTTCTATCAGGTTAGTGGACTGTCTTGCAGAGCAAGGCAGTACATTTACATCAGTCTTTCTTAAAATGAGATTTTAGCTATTTTTGCTGTCAATGCACACAGAACACTGAAGTGGACACTAATGCATCATAAATACAATATCAATCTCTTGCCATCATCTGCAAATGCAAGAATTTTTAAAAATATTCAATATTGCTGACAGACAAAAATTATGCTGATTGGTTCTTTCTTCTGCTGAAGACAACTCCTGCAGGTAAAAAAATATTGTTCATTATATAACCCCTAAAGAACAATACTACTGGTGCATTTTTGAAATAACAACTTTTATTTGGAAAAATTACAATTGATCATCAAAAATATAATAAAATCCTTTTTTTCTTTTTTTTTTTTACAAAAAATATTTTCCTTCCTTTTTTATGCGTCAAGAAAAAAAAAAAACATTGGGAAAAAATACTGACACAAATGATCACAATTCATTAGTGCATGATCAAAATCCATGCACTAAAGGGTTAAATAAGCATTTCAGCTATTTTTTTCCCCTCTCAGGTTTGTAGACTGCCTTGCTCAGTGTCTTTTAAAATAAGCATTTTAACTATCGTTGTTGCCTTTTTAACATTTGTTGTTTAGCAAAGCTGACCGGTTAGCAGAAGAGTCATACTCGCTGGAAAATGTCAATCTCTGATTGGCTGACACCTAACATTTTGTTCCTACGCCTGTGACGTAAGGTGCTAAATCTGCCAGCCAGCTGTGTTGACAGTCTCAAAAAAAGCTTTTTGTTGCATTTTTTAAATTATTGTTTAGCTGAGCTGACTGGTCAGCTGTAGGACACGTCATACACGCTGGAAAATGCCAATCTCTGATTGGCTGACATGAATTCCCAAGCCGCTGAAGCTTCTGGAACTTTCTGGCACTCTCTGCTTCCGAGTCTGCTACGGTCAAGGTAAGACGTGTTTGTGTTTTCTCCATAAAATATAGTATTTTAATTTTTAATTTGATTAGAATATTATTGTAAATGCTTACAGTTGTTAGATTTAATGTGTTGTTTGAGAAAGTTGGTCGATTTTAAAAGTTTAATTGCTGTGCAATATTTCGTTGTGGCTCTGATTGCGTACTTGCTAGCTTGATGGAACAGGATTTTTCTGGATTTATACGGGAAGCTAAATGTTTGTACGCCCACAAGACGCTAAAGAATAAATTGCTGTGGTGTTTTTAATTATCATGTAATTTCTTTCGTATCTTTATATGTGATATATAGTCATATACCGGCATTATGTGAGATATTTTTCCACCTGGGAGGGTGCGGTTTTTATTTTGCTTGTGTTAGAAGCACAGCAGTGGGCAGATCCCAATGACTTCATACTACTGCGAGTCCACACCGATCGATTTGAGTGTTTAGGGCGTCTGGTTTATAGTTGAAGCTTTTGTAGCGACGTTTCGCGAAGATGGTGGTTCGCAGTTGAAGCCTTTCAGGTGTTTTTGGGTGCGTTCACACTGCAGCCTGAAGTGATCCAATTCTGACTTTTTTGGTAATTCCGATTTTTATTTTGTTTTTGCCCGGGCCGTTCACACTACCAGTAAATGCGACCTGTATGTGTTCTGCAGAGTGAACGGGCAAACGACCTGAAAGTGTCCCGCATGTGCAGTAGAGGGCGCAATAGTGTCCGCGTTCTCGGTGTTCGCCAACCGCCATAAAAAGAAGAAGAGCTCAGTGTTTGCGGAAGTAAACATGGTTGCTAATGGTGGAGCATAGCTTACATATTTGAAGTTGTCTGACCGGAGAGCATATTAACAGCTTAATCCTCATAGTCCTCATTTATTCATACATTAAAAGACTTGGTTCATTTGTTAAAATTATTTTTTCAATTACATATTTAAAACCCTTATATTTATTTGTTTAATCTCTGCTTTTTCATTATATTTTGACCATGTTGTAAAATGTATAGTGTTTGCAACAGTTGTAAAAATATCTTGGTCCTGCTTACAAGCCTCAGAACTTCTAAAGTTTTTAAAAATATTTAAAAAATGTATTTTTACCTCTTTTTTAATGGCATTATTTTGCTTCTCATTACAGCTTTTCACTTGTGCGAGACTGAGATTTGGAAGTTTCCTACTGCTGCTTGCTGAGATCCTAACCTCTGCATCACCACACCATCACTTAATCCATCTACATACATATCTCTTAATCCTACACATACTTATCTACATATTGAAATAGTTTTTTGCATAGTAACATTCACACATAGTCCTACAATACTGTTTATTTTAGATATTATTTGTAAATAACCAGCTTTCCCCCCAGGTGTCTTTTTTTTATTCTGGTTTGCAGAATGCCACGTCGGGGCGTCGGTCCGAGTCTGCTAAGGTGAGATGGAGGAAGCTGGAGAGTGTGCCGGACGTCGCCAAGGTATATAAATTACAATCGCATAATTTTTTTGTCTAACAGTAGTTTTTACTGTAGTTTGACTTTAAGCATGATCATAATTGTTTCTGTGTTGACAGCCGGGGACATCACGCTCACGCTCGGGCTTGGACCACCACCGAGTCTCCGCCGAAGAAGGTATAGCTACCATTTTACTTTATTAACTTATTGTTAGATGATAAAGTCTTTTGCTTTACTCATTCATTATGTCTTTAGACGTCGCGACTGCTGGAGGGTGGCCTGCCCGACCAGGTAAGTTCTGACAAGTTCAGGATCATTTATTTACAATAACCTAATCCAGTTATATTTGTGGTTAATCTAAACATTTTTTTATTATTTTTTGTAGATGTCGCCTGCCGTGGTCCGCCAGGAGGATCCCCGTGCGCCATCGACCTCTCCTGGGTCACGTAGTGTATAAAATTTTGTTGTTTTGTTGTTAAATTTTCAGAGGCTGAAAGTCTAATTTGATAATTGCATGTCTCTAAACAGGCCGTGGGACGGGGCGTCGCCATCGGGTGGAGACGTGGCCAGCTTCCCGGGTGACCAGACGGAGCTGCAAGTTGGTTCTGCCTACTGCCGAGGCTCTGGAGAAGAAGGTACTTTTTTTGTCAATTTCATATGCAAATCTTGGTTTGGATGATAAAATCAATCATCAAACTTTAATGGTTTTCTTTCTTTTTTTCTTCAGTTTGCTCTTTTGGTTGGTGATTCTCATCTGCGTGCTATCGTGGATGGGTATTCTACCATGCCAAACGGCGACTTCTCCTTAGGGTTGCTTGCATCCCCTGGAGCCTCTGCGGAAGAGTTGCGGCTTGAGGTCCGAATACACTTCTGCCTCGGCCCCGAGGTGATCTGTCTTCTGGCCCCAAGCAACAACTTGACCGCCAGCAGGACCTTCGTGGAGGCCGGACGGGACTTTGCCAGGTTGTTGCGTACTGTCTGCGAACTCTCTGCTAATGTAAGTATACGTATACTGCGTTATTCATGATCAAATACATCTGAAAACTTGTCGTATGTTAATTTGGTTCTTTTATTTTGATTGAAATTGACAGGTGGTTGTTGTGGACTTTCCTCCGCGACTTGTCGTGGACCAAAGTGCACAACATCTGCTGCGGCAGGAGTATCGCCGTGTGGCTGCTCAGAGAAGTAAGTGACGGATTCAATTTGTGTTTATACTAAAACTTCAGCAAATTAACATTTCATGGTGTTCAGGGTTCAGATGTATAAAAATGACTTATTTTTCCATTCGTATCTTAAATTACTACATTGTTATGTGACGGACATAAGAATAAATTTTTTTTTTTCTGTCCAGATGTTCGGTACCTGCCTGTTACGACATTTCCCGTTGAGCAGCCTGCACTTGTGGAGCAGGGATGGCGTAAGTTAAATAGATTTTTTTGTAATTTTAAAAATATTATTAGGTGTACTGTATTTTATAAAATGTCTTTAACTGTTATAGGTTCACCTGAGCGACCATCCTGGGATGGAGGTCCTTGCTCAGTTGCTTCAGGCGGCGTCTGCTCGCAACTTGAGTTAAGTGCACCGAAATCTCCAGCTCCCGTGACGTTGGCTCCTCCCCCTCCTGGGACGGCTTCCCCCCCGGCGGTGAGACGTCCCTGCCCCGGCTGGTTGTGGTTGGGAGGTGGCGCTCCCCGTCGTTCGGACCCCTTCGACTGGACTGTGGTTGGTGGCCGGAAGGTACTGGATACATACTTAGTTGATTTAAGCAATGTTTTTGCATGTTTAACTCTTTAAAAGTCCATGAATGTGTATATTTGTCTTTTTAACATGTCTGTTTGTGATGGGGTAGTAGCAAGAGTCCTCCCTGAGTGTTCATTTCAACTTTTGTTTAAAGTGCTGATTAGAACTAATAACTTTTTTTGTTTTTTTTTTAATTGTGTTGAGAAGAAAAATGGAATTATGCTAAAATATTGAGCCATTTTTGCCAGAAGATCAGGTAAATCTTAAAAACCGGCATTTTGAAAATGTGAAAGGGATTGGCTTACAAACATAAAATATGAAGTGCTACATGACGTCCCTCGGTTCAAAAAATAATTAGGCGTATTTTAAGAAACTGGGTAAATTTGTCCAAGTAACGACGAAAAGAGCACTGACAAGTTGGACTGGAGTAACTCAAAAATGGCGAGATTTTTGAGTACTCAAAATCTTGCCATTGATTGGTGTGACGTAAGTCTGTCAAACACATTTTGTAACATGTAGTTAGTGGTTTATGGAATAAAATGTAGTTTATTGATGCCCAAGTGGAAATTACTTATTTGCTGAAAAGGTAGTTTGTCTAGGGTGCTAATATTAGTAAATAGAAATGAAACCATAAGTAATATAAAATTTATAGAAATGTATACATAACTGTTAAGTGTTTAAATAATTTACTAAATATAAAATGAATAAATGAATAACTAGAGTACACATGAATATGTATCAATCTATGAGTCAAGAAAAAACTTAAGACACTCAGAGTTGGTTATTGTACATAAGAATTATGGACTAATAAATGTGCAGCATACAGGGGTGGTCTGTTTTTAACTGCAAGACAAAAAAGTGAAACTTGCAAAAAGAGTCTGAGGCACAGTGAAGATTGTGAAGATGATGATAACGACGATGCATTTGTATTAGAAATCTAGAGAATTATAGGCATAAAGGGTAAGATGAGGTAAGACAGGTGTAGAGGCAGCTACTCAGAGATCAAGCTGAGGAATGGCGGCGCTGCGCAGCTGTAAGGAGTCAATCACCAGGGGATGAAGAAGAGCCACTCCCCAAGCAGCTAGTAAGCAGCATCCAGTTGTGGTCAGCTCCAGGAGTTAAGGTAGTAAACCTTTGTGAGCTCACAATAAGAAATAAAAAAAATGTCCACTTGAAATTTATTAACTGTGTATGTGAAATAACTGTGTTTCCAAATGAAAAAAGAATTTGTAACATTTCACCCTTAAAGTTGTATAGCAGAAAATACCACATAAAGCAATAATATGATTTCTGTGGAGGAAGTTCAAAGGTAAAATTAAAGTTTATTAAAATTACTATACATGTATACCCTGGATCCAAAGGGTTTGCTGCCACTGAAAATGATTTTTCAATGTTTACAGACGTCGCGTGAGGTCCAGGGTGGTGATGGCTTTCCACACATCACTGGGAGGATGGTTGACCATCAGGTACGCTTTTCTTCACCTCAAAGCAAAACTTGTTGTGTCCTCAATGTACAAATGAATCTATTTTAAGCTATTTCTTTTATTTTATAGGGAGACCTGTTGGACTCTTCCATCCCCCCGAATCCTGTGTGGTTCAGCCCAGCGTTGCTGGAGGAGATGGACCGGATCGTTCCTGCGTCTGGCCGTGACGCTCCGCTACCTACATGTTCTCCGAAGGGGAAGAAGGTATTTTATTCTATTTTTTTAAATAACCATGTGATTTTGATGTGCCACAATTGGTTTTAAAAATTATATATTTTTTTTTATTAGAAGGCGAGTCCGAGGCGTCGTCCAGTTTCTGATCCCTCCAAGCTGAGTCCGGTGGAGCAGCAGGTGTGACACCGTTTCAGAAAACATATCATAGATTTTAAGATGTATGTTCACTTTGCACCAAGTTGAGGGCTTCTGTTGATTTATAGATGGAGGGAGCGCCGAGAGAGACCACCAGCCCAGCTCGTCGCGAGGCACGGAGACCGGTCCCCCCGATGGACACCGAGGCCCCTGCCGAGTCCTCTCCCGTGCCACCAGAGGACCATGTCCGGGATGGGAGCTGCCAGGTAATCCTTCCTACCATCTCAGTCACAACAAATGGGTGGAACATTGCGACATGTGTAAAAATTTGGCCTACGCTGTTCTGTGTATGACAAAGGTGCAAAAGATCCTGTCACTCACATGAGCAAAAAAGCTACAAATGGTTGTGAATAGTGAGTTTATGTATCTAAAAAAAAAATAGTTTTTGACATGGTGGGCGTGATGCTTCATTTTTTTGTGCCTTTTTAATTTTTATTTAATCAATTTAAAAAAAATTGGGTTTTGTTTTTCAGATTGGCTAAAAAACTTAGCCAATGTTAGATTAATTTCTAAGTACAGAAAAGTTCATTTGAGATGCACAAATATGAACATATGGATTTATTCTGTAATCCGATCCGAAACTGCTGTAATGACCGTATTTACCAATATGTTACTTTATTAAAATTTTATTTCAATTAATCTATTGATCATCAGAATAATTGATTCTAAACTGCAAAAAACGTGTTTACAACAGGCCTAATTGTGGTGGTAGTCATTAGTTGAATATTTGTATAAATACTGAAACGTTATTTTTTTTATGTTACAGGCTTCTGCGCTGGAACCCGGGATCAGCGGTCCACCGGTCCTGTTGGTGAGTGCTACTCATTCCCAGGCTGACAGGAGGTATGCTGCATTTTCCCGTAATCACCAGTGCACATGCATGGCACTCACATTTTTAGCTTACCACGATGAGGCATTGCAGTTTGACACAGTGTTGCTTGACAGAGTGATTGAAAAAGGAGATGAACTTTATACCGGCGTTAAACAGCAACTGATCAGTGATGGAACATTTCGTGACAATCACTTGACTTTTGAAGAGATGCCTGACCATGTACTGACAGATGGGAACATCTATGCAGTACACACCACTGGTTTGAGAGTAGGTCATGTTTTTGCTCAGAGCCCTCAAGGAACTCGACAGTTGGGTTTGCCTCTTGCCCTGCAACTGGAATGTCTGTCGGAAAATGTCACCCATGCTTTTCTTTTGGTGACTCCTGAGTGCATTGCAGTCTTCAGGGACAGAAGCGGTCGGTTTGGAGTTTTTGATTCCCATTCAAGAAATTCAGCAGGCCTGCCCCACCTTGGTGGTACTGCAGTGATGATGACTTTCTGCAATCTGTCTGACATGGTCAACCATCTGCACAAGCTCTTTCGTGACCGCGGACCCAATGCCACCTATGAGTTTGTGCCAGTAGGTTTTGTCAGGGAAAATGACGGCTATTCTCAGGATTCTGCTTTCAGAACATTCCACCTGGGGCACAAAAGTAAGTCCAACTGTTTTCAAAACAGATAGCACCTCTGAAGAGGAAATTCCTCCTTGGCTTAGGGAAGTTGCAACATATTAGAGGAGACAGTTCAAACCGTCCCAAATGTGTCAAAAGCACCAAAAGCTAAGAGAAGAAAGATTAGGGACAGGGTTAAAACGCACAGAGACAGAATGTAGAAAGAAAAATAAAGAAAGTGCATATGAAAAGACAGATATGTAACATCTCCAACATTTAAGACCAAAAAACTGCAGGCCTGAAAAAACATATTCTTAAACAGGCAGAGAGGAAGGATCAGATAAAAAATAGATATAGGACAAATGCGTCTTTCCGGAAGAGACAAATAAATTATGTTAAGTACAGATTGATCTTTGACCACAGCTTCAGAGCCAGTCATAAAGCCTACATGGCTGAATATATAAGGAAACGGTTCAGAAATGATCCTGTGTTTAGAAGCAGACAAAAATCATACATCAGGAATCGGTTCAGAGATAATCCAGTCTTTAGAAGCCAACACAAAAAAACAATGCGTGAATATATGAAGGAGAAGTATCATAGTGAGCTTGCTTACCAGGTCAAACATAGTAAAAAATGTGCTGACAATAGAAGAGATAGACTATCAAAACAGGCACTTTTCAGAAATTTCACACTGCAGCATGCTTTGCGAATTAGAAGGAAGTACAAAAGAAACGTAGGCTTCCACATACAAACTCCACGCCCCTGATGAGTGATGAAATGAAAGCTGCAATACAAAACTTTTATAAGAACATTCAAAATGGACCCACATATGTTTGCACTGTGTGTCACAGAGCTCTTTTCCCCAATCAAGTGAAGCACTGTAAAAGAGATAAATATACCAAGAATATGTGTGTAGTAGCTGATTGTCTAACAGGTACGTATGTCCATGTGTGTGGATCTGCTTGCTCAACCCCATGTTCTGTACCCAAAGAGAGGATGGGGGAATGGATCTGCTACACGTGTGACAGCCATCTAAGCAGGGGAAAGATGCCATCAATTGCTGTTGCAAATAATCTTTGCTTAGCTCCTGTTCCCTCAGAGCTTGCAGAATTGAATGTTCTTGAAAGGCAATTAATTGCAAAAATTCTGCCTTTTGCAAAAATTGTTTCTTTGCCCAAGGGACAGCAAAGGGCAATACATGGAGCAGTTGTCTGTGTTCCTTCTGACATGGAAACTGTTGTAAACAGTCTTCCGAGGCCCCGTGCTGAAGCCCAGCTTTTACAGGTGAAGCTGAAGAGGAAAACCAAGTACAAAGGCCATCAATACTTTTACACGGTCAACATGAAAAATGTGTTAGCTGGACTGGGCAAGCTTAAAGAGAGTCATCCGGATTACAAAGACGTAAGTATAAATGAAAGTACCACATTTGAGGGTTTCCAGGAGGACCATCCAGTTGAGGACTTGGATACGAAAGCAGAGGAGACTGAAATGGATGCAGCAGACCAGCAACCTGACCACATAGGGGCAGAGCATCAGGCACTTCGACCTGGTCTGATCTTGGACACTTGCATGCAGCCTCCTGACATAGCACAGGAAGTACTGTCTTATGGAGAGGGAATTTTTAGCATTGCGCCGGCCCAGGGGAACAAGCCCATCTCCTTCTTCAGTGTTCCAAGACTTGAAGCCAAAGCGTATCCTGTACATTTCCCCACTGGAATAAATACGTTAGATGAATCCCGCCGTGTTAAACTTTCACCGAGTATGTATTTCAACGTACGTCTCTTCTCAATAGATAGTCGGTTTGCGAAAGACCAGAGTTACCTTTTCTTTGCTCAGTTTGTTACAGAAACTAATATTGCCAATGATAGTATGTCCATTCAGACAAGGAAAGGGAAACCAAGCACCAAAGATGGAAAAAACATTTCTAGCAAAATGCTACAGGACAAAGACGAGTTGGAAAAACTAATCCAGAACAAAGAGGCCACTCGCTTCATGCAGCCGTTACGAGGAACTCCTGCTTATTGGGAGAAAGGATTACGTGATTTGCACGCCATGGTGAGGCAACTTGGAAAGCCCACTTTCTTTTGCACGTTCTCTGCTGCTGAAATGAGATGGCCAGAGGTCATTGAGGCCATCAAAGGTCAACATGGAGAGCAGGTAAGTTTTTCTGAACTTGACTGGAATGCAAAGTGTGACATTCTTAGGAGCAACCCTGTCACTGTCATGCGCATGTTTGAAAAGAGAGTGGACGCACTGTTTAGAGACCTCATTCTTTCCCCTGCACATCCCATTGGAGAAGTTGAGGATTACTTTTATCGCGTGGAATTTCAGGCAAGGGGTTCACCCCATATACATGCTGTGATATGGATTAAGGACACACCTGAAATGGAAGACCCCTCATGTTGCGATGAAGTGATAAAGTTCATAGATCGTTACATATCTTGTCAGTTGCCTGATGAGACGAAAGATCCCGAGCTCCACAAAATTGTATCAGAGGTTCAAATGCACAGCAAAAAGCACTCAAATCATGCAAAAAAGGTAATGTTGAATGCCGATTTGGATTCCCCAAATTACCAATGGAACGCACCAGAATCACGGTGCCTGTATTCGACTTTGATCTGGAAAATGACGACGAAAAACCAAAGCTAGAAAAGCAAAAGGGTAGGAGAAAGTCCAAAAATCCAGATCAAAATTCATCTCAAACCTACAAAGAGAGGCTAAAAAGAAACTGAAACCAATAAGGGACTTACTGAAGGATGAGAAATCATCTTTCAGGGATTTAGAAGAGTTACTCCATGCTTGTAACATGACCAAAGTGGAGTACAATGGCCACGTTGATGCTCTGACTTCTGGAATGGTGGTAATGATGAAACGTGATCCCAAAGACAGCTGGGTTAATGGGTACAATCCTGATCTTCTGCGGGCATGGAATGCCAACATGGACATTCAGTATGTGCTTGACGAGTATAGCTGCATTGAGTACATGATGTCGTACATAGCAAAGCCAGAGCACGAAATGGCACAGTTCCTCAAGTCCGTTGTTGATGATTTAAAGACGGCCAATGTGAACCAACGCGACGAGATGAAAAAAATAATGCAGGCATATTCAAAACAGAGAGAGGTCAGTGCTCAAGAATCTGTTGCGCGCACTTGTAGCCTACCTCTAAAAAAATCCTCACGCAGTGTTATTTTTCTTCAAACAGATGAAGACGGTGTGAAAATGAGCCTTCCGATGAGTAAACTCGTGAACATGTCCCCAGATGAAGAGAATGTTTGGATGACAGGATTGCCAGAAAAATATCTCAACAGACCACAAACGCTGGAATTTGAACACATGTGCCTTGCAGAATTTGCGTCAGAATACAGGGTTTTATACGGTAATCAAATTGAAGGGCCAAACGCAATTCCCCTCCTTAATGATGCAGGATACATCCAGAAAAGAACTATGGGCAAACCTGCAGTCATTAGATTTACTCGCTTTTCTGAGAAAAAAACCCCCGAAAAGTTTTACCGACGACTTCTGAAGTTGTATTTTCCACACAGAAGAGATGAGGACCTTAGAAACGAGGAACACAAAACCTACGAAGCCTTTTACAACAATGGTTCCCGAGGTAGGTATCAGGTAAAACGGTATGTGGATTTCAACCGCAAA
Source organism: Poecilia reticulata (assembly GCF_904066995.2). Taxonomy (NCBI): domain Eukaryota; kingdom Metazoa; phylum Chordata; class Actinopteri; order Cyprinodontiformes; family Poeciliidae; genus Poecilia; species Poecilia reticulata. The sequence continues at coordinate 29,665,703 of NC_088847.1, read as the reverse complement.
AGGTATGAAGGGCAAGGTAAGAAAATTGACAAGATTATGGAAGAACTGAAAAAGCAAGGCCCGGTTCGTAACGCTTGGAACACTTTTGCACCCGAGGTTGAGTTGGACCGTTTGGAATGCGCTGCTGAAAGACCACCAATGGAAGAGGAAGAAGAACAGGACCCTATTCCAGATTATGAAATTAATGTCAACAGTGGAGACATGCCAAAAATTGAAGCTCCTAAATTGAGCCCTGATTTCATCAGACAAATGTACAGGAGTTTAAATGAGACTCAAGCATCTGTGTTTTACGCCATTCGCGATTGGTGCCTGAAGCGCGTCTGGGGTGACGACCCAGAACCATTCTTTTATTTCTTGACGGGAGGAGCTGGCTGTGGCAAATCTCATGTCATCAAATGTGTTTACCAGGAGGCAACCAAGCTCTTGCGCCAGCTTCCTAGACTTCTTGATATTGGTGACATGTCCAAGCCCACTGTGCTCCTCACAGCTTTTACTGGTACTGCAGCGTACAACATATCGGGGAAGACTTTACATTCCATCTTGAAACTGCCCAAGAGTTTAAAACCACCGTACAAGGGACTTGGAAATTCATTGGATGAAGTGCGGGCAGTTTTTTCTAATGTGGAAATCTTAATCATTGATGAAATCTCCATGGTCTCCAAAGACCTACTTGCATATGTTCACTGGAGATTTCAACAAATCAAGGAAAACACAATGTTTATGGGGGGGTCTCGGTTTTGGCCGTAGGAGACTTCTTCCAGTTGCCACCCCTTGGACCAGCAAAACCTCTTTGTGTCACCGAGGATGGCATGCTTGATATCTGGAATGAGAATTTCCAGATGGTCAGCCTAACGGAAATCATGCGGCAGAAAGACGACAGGGCATTTGCAGAGCTCCTGAACCGGATTAGAGTTAAATGTAAAAAGGATTTGCTCAGTGAGGATGACAGGGCTCTTTTGATCCAAGCTGTTACTGACCCCAAAGAGTGTCCAATGGATGTCCTACACATTTTGCTACAAACAAACAGGTGGACACCCATAACGCAGCAGTTGTGGCCTCTTTAGGTGCAGTAACAGTTGACATTCCGGCAGAGGACTACAAAAGGGTTACAAAGACGGGAAACATGATTAACTTGGGCTGTTGCATAGCGGGTAACAAACGAGACTTGTCTAACAGCATACAGGCTGGTTTGGGTTTTAGGGTAATGATTATAAGAAATTTGGATGTAGAGGATGGTCTTGTAAATGGAACATTCGGCACCATTGCTGATATTGTTACCAGTACCAAAGATGGAGCGACTAGTGTAAAGTTAATTGGACTCAACTGGATAATCCCACAGCTGGACACACAAAAAGATTCGAGGTAAACCAGACGGCATTGTTTACATTGAAAGATTTGAGGAACAGACTAGCGTAAGGGGAGTGGTACGACGGCAATTTCCAATGAAGTTGGCCTTTGGATGTACAGCACACAAAGTGCAAGGGATGACCATGAAGTCTGCAGTAATTTCCTTGAAGCGGATTTTTGAACCCGGAATGGCATATGTGGCCCTCAGTCGCACAACTTCTCTTGAAGGACTTAAAATCATTGATTTCGATGAAGGTAAGATCTACGCTGATGAAAACATCAGAGCAGCTATGGAATCAATGAGATCAGCATCGTTCTTGCACACCAGACCACTCTTGAATTTTCAGTCGGGTCATCAGGGTCCAACTTTAACAATTGTCCACCACAATGTCGAAGGTCTTGTCTGTCACTCTGAGGACATGAAACAACATCATGAACTCATGTTGGCAGATATCTTATGCCTAACGGAGACTCATTTATTTGGATCTTCTGTTCCAGCTTCTTGCCAACTGGAGGGCTATTGTTCTTTTCACGGAACAGACATGTCTCCTACTCAAACAGAGTCGACATTGCTACCAAAGAGGGTGGGGGAGTAGCGACTTACTGCCGGAGTCTTCTCCAACCGCAGGAACGGAGATTCTTTAACGAGGTTACAGATCTTGAGTTCAACGTTGTCAAAGTGGACTCCCCAATCACAGCCCTTATCGCGACCGTTTACAGGCCACCAAGTTATGATCTTGGAACATTTTTAAGAAATCTTCAAAACCTCTTGGATGGCCTGAATTCAATGAATATTAAGCCCACTGTTATATTAGGAGACTTTAATGAGGACCTTATTCCTCCTGGGAAAAAAGCAATCAATGAGTTGTTTAGAGCAAAAGGCTTCATTCAACTTATTACTGATCCAACCACAGAAAAACGCACTCTTCTTGATCACATTTACATCTCCCATCCAGAATACTGTATCCAGTCGGGTGTCTTGCAGACTTACTACAGTTACCACAATCCTATATATTGTGTGTTGACTTTAGTATAAGCTGCTTCTACAGTGGCTTGCAAAAGAGTCATGTCTCTTGAAGTTTTTCATATTTTATCACATTACAACCACAAATGTAAAAATACAGTGGGGGAAACTAGTATTTAACCCTGGTGCGATCGTAACATTCTGTTTACTCCCCTTGTCCTACGGGTCAAAAAGCGGGTTAAAAAAACGGGTCAAAAGAAGCCCCAAAATAAAGCAACTTGAATTTGATATCCAAAATCTATTTTGCATGATGAAACGATCTTATCAATTAAATTAAGTTTAATTCATTTTTATGTGTGTTTTCTTGTTACACAACATAAAAAGACAACCAACAGTATTAAACGTTTCTTTTTACGAACAACCAGCTGCCATAAGGTTTTTTTTACACAGTAAAGATTTATTATAATTATTTAAATGTGAAGTAATTACTTCTGAATTAACTATACTGAAAGGTGAAAAAGTCAACAATCTAACTTTTTTGTCAACAGTTAATTCTTTTATATTGGTGTTATAAAGGTGTTCTCCGGTGACCTGTGTCTGAGTGAGGGAGCACTGAATCAAACGGTCTCACTCATCATAAGGGGGATTCAGTTTGGTCTTTCATATTACATTCTGATGAAATACATTTGTGGTTGTAATGTCTCAGTATGGAACAATTCAAGGGGTATAATTACTTTGTAAGCACTGTACATCTTAACCCTGAATTCATAACATGGGATTCTTTTTGGAGAAAATGTCAAGATCTCACTTCATTTTTAATGTCACTTTATCTGACTGTTTCCTTCGTACATGTGACAATCAGAAGGCATTGTGGATTGTTTTTCTTAAATCATTGTTGCAGTGGGTTTGATATATGTTTATTCATTGTGCACATTTGTGAATTATGGTGTATGCTTGTGGATTTTGCTGTAGGCTTACAAATATTCTTGTACACTTTGTGAATCTTTTCAGTACTTATTTAGTTTCATAGAAAGGAGGCTTCATAAATAGGTTTTGTACGTGCACATGAAAGTTTGAGCTTTGAGAATACGAAAGTGGCTGATCTTGAAACACTCATCGATTCTCTGTCAGAGGAGTTGCTGGAAATATTGCACCAGGGAGAAGTAGATAAAACAATCAGCTACTACATGTATATTCTGTTCTGTTTTGAAATAAAAATAGTTTTAAATAGGTCTTCAATGTGGCCCAGACTTTTTCTTATTTTTCTAATCCAGTTAGAGTACCTGTTGCCCTTCTTTCATAATTTTTTGCGAAACTCCTTTTTTATTCGTCACCATTTGCGTCATTTAATTAAAGCTCTCCTTTTTTCATCGCTCCCCAATCACACTGCATTTTTACTGCTGCAGCCTCCTAGTGGTTACCTTCACTTCTCTAGCAGAACAAAAGTTAAACTCACATTTGTCCTGTTAGACTCCCTCCACATGGTGAGAATTTGTCTGGTTTTGGTGGATTTAACCCTTTTTCTCCCAGTTTTAGTCTGTTTTAGCAGGTTGTTTTGCAGGTAGTTTCAAGCAAAATGATCCTTTGGAGGCTGCCCAAGAAGAGAGAGAGGAAACGAGACCTGGAGGTTAGGCCCATGAAATGTAGCAAATGTATCTAAATTGTAGCAACCTCAAAAGTAGTTACTTTTTTCGTTGTTGTTGATGATAGCTGTCTATTGATGGAATGACTGTGTATTTTTAGTCCAAGACACTCTCGCCTACCTCATGGGCTTGGACCCTCACCCAATCTGAGGAGAAGATGGAGCTCTTGTTTCTTTAGATGTCCCAGGTGGTGCAATCTGACCAGATAAGTACATGACTAATTAAGGCTAATATATTTGCTGATTTTGTTTATTTTAACTTGAGATTAATGATGTTGTATATGTAGTTTTGATAGGAGGAATCCAGTGTGTCTGCTCTTTTTTTCTTGGGTGACCTTGGTTATCTATGTTAATCATCTGAAACCTTTGTTTAAACAAAGTTTCATTTTTACTTTATTCATTCATAAATCAAATAGATGTTTAAAAATGTCATGCATATTAATTTGTTTTTTTGTCTTTTTTTGTTTTGTTTTTTTTTACTACAGAGTCCGTGATGTGTCACTCCGGATTGGATGCCGAAGAACTACTTGGCCAAATAAAAGAGCTTTGGAGAAGACCTATAGCAGTTTTTTATATTGTTTCAAATTGTTTTTCATGTATGTATATATTTAAATTAGTTTCATTTGTACTGGAGAAACAGCAATATGTAAAATTAGATTGGATGTCTGAAAATAGAAATTAATCAAATCAAGTAACTTAAAAAGAGACGTAAAACATTTTTTTTATTGTTTCAAATACTTTTTCATATATATATATATATATGTTTAATAGTTTCATATTTATAACAAGTGGATCATCATGGCAAAAGCCATAATGTTTCGCTTGTGAAAGTAAAACTGTTGGGTCTCATCTTGACACTCAGAAAACAACCCTGAGTGCCACACGACCGGACAGGACACATGTAAAATAAAAAAAGATAGCAAAATATTTTTATTGCAGAGGCATCAAATTTTCAATTAAATTTGTTGTATTCTTTAAATGTTGTAATTTTTGTTCACTGTAATCTTCACCTGTAAAAAGTTTGTAGAAATCTTTAACAAAAGCTCAATATATATATTTAAACTGTGACCTGTTTGTGTGTTTTTTTTTATTAAAATTTTTATTTGTCACAGTCATGAAGTCTATTAACATACCCTTATAAGTGACCATATTCACTGATAAATACATTGACAAATATTTTATTGATTTCAAAGAGGAATTAAGAGATAATTTTGTCTCCACCTGTGTCTAACTTGAATGACAGATGCAGTGTTTAATTATTACAGGCAGGGCTGAGCTGGCATTTAGAACTACTTGCTGAATGGAGTAAGTCAATGATGGACAACATGTGAGTGATGCTCCACATGCTACTGATAGTCTTCAGGCTAATATTAGCATTTAATTTTAGCATATGCATTAATTTTAACATAATGAATGGTACAAGTACAGCTTAGTCAACATGCTTCTGCCTCTCCACAGGTTATTGTAAGTAAGCTTTATTTCTATAGCACTTTTCACAGACCAGGATCCCAAAGTGCTGCACAAAGTATAAAAAATAAAACAATTTAAAACAACATACAAACAATAAAACACAGTAGTACACTAAAAAGCAAGTTTAAAAAAGTGGGTCTTAAGTTGTTTCCTGAAAGTGTCTATACAATGTAGAGATCGAATGGTGCAAGGTAGCTCATTCCATAGGCGGGGCGCCACAGCTTTAAAAGATCTGTCTCCACGAGTCTTAAAAAAGGTCCGAGGAACCGTCAACAAGTTCAGATTCGACGACCTGAGGCTCCTAGTCGAAACATAAGGCTGTATGAGGTTCTTAATGTAGTCTGGCGTCTGTCCATGAAGAGCTCTGAAAGTCAGTATCAGGATTTTATAGTGCATCCTGTAAGATACAGGCAGCCAGTGCAGGCCTTTGAGGATGGGTGTGATATGTTCCTCCTGTGGGTGCAGGTGAGCAGGCGTGCAGCAGAGTTTTGTACTACCTGCAGACGCATTAACTCCCTCTTATTAAGACATGTAAACAGACTGTTACAATAATCCAGTCTCGATGAGAAAAAAGCATGAACAATCATCTCAAGCTCACCATAAGTCACCATTTTACGGAGTTTAGAAATGTTCCGAATTTGGAAAAAACAGTTTCTAACAAGCTGATTTGTGTGCCGCTCCATCGACATTGCTCCATCCATGAAGACACCCAAGTTGCACAGGTTGCTCTTAACTGTGCAGCTCAAGTTCCCAAGATGCTGCTTAATTCCAGGCACAGCACTATCAGGAGCAACAATCAAGGTCTCAGTCTTACTGGAGTTCAATAATAGGCTGTTTTCAGTGAACCATTTTGTCACTTCGGCCAAGCAACTAGTGAGAGCGCAAAGTTTATGCGGCTCACTAGGCTTGAAAGAGCAGTACAATTGAAGATCATCGGCATAGAGATGATAGGACACCTCACTAAACTTCTGAATGACCCTGCTTAGAGGAAGTAGGTACAGCAGGAACAAAACAGGTCCCAAGACCGATCCCTGCGGCACACCCCACAAAAGCCCTGCAGAATCAGACACTACATTTCCCACTGACACACTAAAAGTTCTACGAACCAGGTAAGAGGTGAACTATTTCAAAACGCAACCCGACATTCCAACCAAATGTTGGAGCCTATTTATCAGGATGCCATGGTCCACTGTGTCAAACGCCGATGACAGATCCAATAAAACCAGCACAGAACATTTACCGGTGTCCGCTGCTATCATAATATCACTAAACACCTTCAACAGGGCTGTTTCAGTGGAATGAAACTCACGGTACCCTGATTGAAAAGTGTCGTAAATGTCATTCGCCTGCAAAAATGATCTAAGTTGGATGCAGACCACCTTTTCCAGGACTTTGGCCAAGAAAGGGATCTTGGATATTGGCCGGAAATTCTTGAGTTCAAAAGAGTCCAGTCCCGGTTTCTTTAACTGTGGCTCCACAATGGCATGTTTAAAAAGACTAGGAAACACACCGCTAAGCAAAGACATGTTAAACATTTTTGTAATATAGGGCCCAATGGAATCAAAAACCCTCATAAACAGTTTAAAAGGGAGAACATCTAAAGTACCAGAAGACGGTTTCATTTTTTTGATGATGGTTAAGATGTCTTCCACAGTGACGGGCTCAAATGAGGTCCAGCTCTGAGTGGGAGGTTCAAAATGCTGTAAACTATGGCAAGGCGGCAAGCTGTCCTTTATTACTTTGACCTTATCAATAAAGAAATCCAGGAACTCATCACAGGTAATTGTTGAATTATAAAGATTTACAGCAACAGGTGACACAAGAGAGCTGATAGTGTCGAAGAGCACTTTAGGATTTCTTTTATTTGAGGCAATTAGACATTTAAAATAACTTGCCCTGGCCTCCTCAATCCTCCTATTTATGAACAATATGAAGTCCTTTAAATGCAGCCTGTGGACCTCCAATTTAGTAGATTTCCATAAGCGCTCAGTCTGGCGGCATGTTCTCCTCAGAGACCTAATTTCATCATTTATCCATGGGCAGAGACTTTTCTGTAGTGCCTTCCTAGCCTTAACTGGCGCTACTTGATCCAAAATATCAGCACATTGGCTATTAAAACCATTCACAAAACAGTCAGTTTCAGTGAGATTACTAAGAAGTGAAGGATCAAACTTATCACAGAAAAGCATGGCTGTCGCCTCCGTGATGATTCTCCTCTTTACCTCAGTAAATACTGGCCGAGGTTCAGACGGCACCATCAAGTCAAAGAAAACACAGTGATGGTCACTCAGAAACACATCCTCCACACACACATTGGTAATTTGCAAACCCAATGCAAATACCAGGTCTAACGTATGACCCCTGTTGTGTGTGGGACCTGAGACATACTGTGTAAAGTTAAGCGACTCTGTCAGCGATATAAGGTCTCTTGCTGGAATAGAAGTAACATCATCAATCTGCAAATTAAAATCACCCACAATCAAGACCTTTCCCAATCTAATTATAGAAGATAAGAAGTCAGCAAAATCCTGAAGAAAAGTCCCAGCAGAGCCAGGAGGGCGATATATCAAAATAGTATAAAATGTATCTGAGGAACCAACTTCCATCATAAGGATTTCAAAAGAGGTGATGTGGCTTGTTTCTGACAGTCTACATGTGGTCCAGTCACGGTGCACAGCAGCCAGTCCTCCTCCACGGCGTCCTGAGCGAGGCTTACCTACCGCCAAGTAACCAGCAGGACAAAGCTCATTTAAGTGGACATTTAAGTGTGAGGAAGAGGAAGTCCAAGTCTTTCCTAACAATGAGTTCATTAATAGCGAACGATTTATTTGAAATTGAACGAGCATTCAGTAATCCAATCCGATTTTGCGATGACAAAGAAGTCAGATCAGGAGTAAAGTCAGCTGGGCACATTGGGATCGGCTGAAGACATCTCCCACGGTCACGTGGTAAAAAGCGGTACTGGCATGACCGATACTGCCCTCCTGTTGTATGAAAGAACCGTTGAAATGGACCTTGGGCCCGGGTAACTCGTCCATTGTTGGTCCAGCGATGTCCACTTCTAGCTCCACAACCCGGACGAGTGGCGTGACGCGTGGATGGGGCAGCACCACCAGCTGTAAGGCCGCGTACGAGTGGGATCTGACGCAGCCACCTGTAGCTCCGATTAGCTTTAACCATACGCCTCACGCCACGCCTGATCCGAACTTGGACACCCGCTCGGCAGCCTCTTCTCCTCCTCTTCGGACTTCCCGGACGTCGCCACAGGTACTCACGGGGGGTTGGGGGACACACAAACGGAGGTGGAAAAGTTTGTTTGTAGCTGTCCCAGTCGTAGAAATAGCTTTCCATTGACTCTTTGATATCGAAAAGAGAGTCACAATTATAAGTCCTTATTGCACTCACGCAAACGCTGTCCATCAAAGTTGATATGACAGCAAACACAAGCAGACAAATGGCGAAAAAGCAACATTTTAGCAGGCGAGCGGCAGCCCGAACACACACAGGCGCCATCTTGGATGAGTGTCAGTGATTGACTACATTGCAGCTTTCTTTAGCATTAATGCACATTTTTAACATCATAACGCTGCGTCAAAGCCGACGGGCACACTTTGGCATGCCCCTTTAAAATTTCTGCAGGAATTTTCTAGTTCATATTTGTTCTCTTGATTTTGCTTTTCTTTTTGTCATTTTCAGAAGATAAAGTAAACTTACAAATCAACCCAAACAAGTGAGAAGTCCATATTAAAAATGACAAAACCATTAACATTTCTGGATGTTTCTGTGGAGAAGAGACACATCAGAGCAGATATAAGAATGAAACAATATAAATATTGTTAATATATGACTCGAAGCGTCAATCTTCCTACCTACGAGTCTTTCTACTTTTTCTTGCATTTTCGGCAGCAGTCCTTGTCGGTTAGCAATTCTTGTAATTCTCATAGCCATTCTTCAAGACAACTTCTTGAAGCTCATAAAAAATACAATATGTATTATTCAGTATTAATCATTATCTATTTGTCATTATTAATCATTATTTACTTGTGTTTGTATAGTTATATAAATATGTTTTGATATTACTAAATAATGTATTTAATTTGAACGGCTGTGTGCTTTGTAATATGCTGATCATACACCAATATCAGAATATTCCATTCCTATTGTTATAGCCAGTAAGCATATTTAAATATGCTGAACTACGTAATAAAAACATACTTAAAAAATACAATTGTTTATAAATGTAGCTTTGATAGATGTTTGAATATGGTTTCCAGTAACAAAAAAAGAGTTTTATGATCGATTATACGCGCTGATACGTCATCGTGCCTGCTAAACACTGAACGCTGAGTGGGTGGACCACTCCAAGATGGCCGCCCGAGATTTAGACGAGAGCGGTCACTCATCAACAGAGCGGTGTTTATGACAGTGATGATGAAGAAGTGCTATTTAATAAGTTAAATCTAATACATTTTGAACTTTGAACAAAAACCACAGTAAGGCATGAGTAATGAAGGGAAATAAGGAGTTTATATGATTTTGAATGTAATTATTTAAATTTTGCTTAAATGGTTTGCACCTCGGGGCCACCGTAGTAAAATCGATAATTTGGGTGTAATCCTAATCTAGCCCTCACTTAATTTTATTAACTGCGGGATGAAGGAAAAAAAGACCTTTCAGTATGGATGTGACCATGACTCTGAGGTGGATAATTTCTCCCAATGCCCGCCCTTGCTGAAGGTCCTGCTTTAGTGTGTTAGGTGTTCTGTGGCGAGAACAAGAACACAAACAAGAACGCGTAAACCTGCCACGGCTTTATGGACATGCGCAGTTGAGTGGCTTTAAGTGGCGTTCTTTGAACGTCACCTGCATTTGCTGAGCGGGGCAAGCCCCTGCCGCCTCTCCCACAGTAAGTTAAAAATTTTCTATTTAATATTTTGTTTATGACAGTGATGAAGAAGCAGTGTTATTTAATGAAAATTTATGCTAATACATTTTTAACTTTCAACAAATGCCAGAGGAAGGCATAAGTAACAAAGGGACTTAATAATTAGTCTATATAATTTTGAACGTTAGAATTAATTTTAAGGCGATAAAAAATAAATGCAGTTGTAAATGGTATGTTTCAAAACACGAGTTGTACACGAGACTTAAAACTGGTGCCAAATCTTTCTTGAATTGATTTAATAAGCTTGCAAAATCCACAGTCGTAATTAAAGTGGAAATATCCGAGTGCTCCTGAATGTCTCTGACGTTTTGCTTGGCGTTCTCTGCCGTTACGTTCTTCCTTCTTCGTTTGTGTCCAACAGGTAAATGGTGTTTTAATTGGGTCTGTTGAAATAATAAAATTATAAACAATGAGAGACGGTTTCGTTGTCAAAGAGTTATTACGTAATTGCTAAAGTGTGGATGTAACTTAATAAGGTTGAAAACAGTTATATGTAGTTTTTTTCTGATAGCAAACAATCATTAGCATATGCTTATTTTGAGGGCTGCTGTATAACTTGAATGAAAACCAGTCTATTAAGATTGAAGAGGGTATTTCCAATTAACTTAATTTATAACCATGTATGTTAGTATTTGTCTTCATGGTCAGCTTCTATTCAGCTAACTATGTATAAAATTGCAACGTAATCTCGGAGTTAATTAGACTTTCCTGTTCAACTGAAACTGGGACTGTCAACCGTTAAGGGGCTGTTAGGCCGTTAGATAAAAGTTGGTTTGTTCTTGGGTTGTGCCTTGTAGAGGTGGCTTGCAGTAATCAGAAAATGCAAAAGATGAAAGACGGTTTCATTCTTAAATATATTAATAATTGCTTCTTAACGAATCGCCATACCCTAATAAAGTTATATACAGCTAACCATTTTATTTCTGAGAGGTTCCGACCATTAGCATGATATGATAACATCGACGCCTACTATATAATTTAACTGAAAACCATTCTATTCAGAATGAGGAATGTAGGAATGAATTAGAATAATCTAATTAACCTTATGCAGTATAATTTGTATAATCTAATTTCTAACTGTATGTTAGCATTTATCTTTATGGTCAGCTTCTATTCAGCTAACTAGTTAAAAAGAAATGGAACGTAATAGTCGCAGTTAATTGGACTTTGCGGTGAACCTGGTACTGTCAGTCGTTAAGGGACTGTTGGGCCGTTAGACAAATGTTAGTTTGTTCTTGGGTTGTGCCTTGCAGGTGAGCAGTGTTTCAACTGGGCCTACCATAATCGAAAAACAAGGATGAAACATAATTTAATTCTTACAGAGCTGTTAATAATAACATCTTAAATATCGCCATAAGTTGTAAACAGCTAACCATCCTATTTCTGATGGGTACTGTCCGTTAGCATGATAGGCTAATATTGACGGGTGCTTGACTAAAAACCATTCTATTCAGAATGAGAAATGTGTATCCAATTAGTATAATTCATAACCATTCATGCTACTCTTTGTCTTCTCAATCAGCTCCTATTCAACATAATTTGAAAACCCAGCAGTAATCCTCAAAGTTAATTGTAGCCAAGAAGAGTTTAAATACCCCCACTGTTTGTGCAGTGGCATTTGTCGAGCACAAATGCTTTTAACAATAAATCAAGGCAAGACTGGACATTTTATACTGCTCCTAATACATATGTCAAGTTGGGTACACATCTTTCTGTACTGCTAGATACATAGATTTTACTAAAGAATATTAATCTGTCAACCTGATTTCTGCAGTGAGTTCATTAATTTATGTAAATATTCCAAGATAAATAGCTAATAATGAACTGTGCTTTCCAACGTGTTGTGTATTTTTTTGAACTAGTCAATAATTGTGAGATAGCCCACAGTGCATTTTCACAGACTGAAAGAAAACTGCTCACCAACGTGCTTTGGCTGGTAAGTACATTGCAAAGTTCAGCAGCCTGTTGAGCACAAATGGTTTTAACAATAAGGCAAGACTGGACATTTTATACTGCTCCTAATACATATGTTAAACAATATTGATCTACCTGCAACTCAGATTCATAATATTTATGAACATATTTATTAATAATATTTACATAATTTTTTTTAAATTCTTGTAAATATTCAAAGAGAAACAGCAAATAGTTAACAGTATCCATTTACCAATGTGTACGGTCGTACTGGTGGTGTCTGTGGATCCTTGGATAACTTTGACTATGTGTCTTTTCTCAGACAGAACCCTGTTCACGTCCTTTGGCTGGTAAGTACATTATTTTTTTTAAAGATAAACTGCTTCTAGATCACATCAGCAAACTGCATTACAACATTCTCTATTTGGAAAGAATGAAAATATGAATATGTTTGACAGTCTCATTCTTAACTAACATCTCATGAACACAGAAATCTCACAAATTGAGCTGAGAAACTTTAAAGCTTTTTAGCAAACTTCTGCATTTTGTTGAAATATTTTTTTGTGTACAGTGCTACCATCATTGTGCAGTAAACCAATGTGTAATGTGGTGGTGATATTAAGGTCTGTCTAAAATCCATTTACATTACAATCTTAGACTAACATTTTAAATTTTTTTCTGTTAATTTAGAGTGTCTTAAAACCAGACTCGATACATTAAAAAAAATCTTCTCAGACAGAACTCTGAGAAAATAGATAAGTTGATAGTGTCACTCCCAACTCTTATCTTCATCGCTAAAGCATTTCAGATGCACTATTAAAAAAGGCCCAATTAGAGACAAACACTCACAGCAGTAGCAGAATGATGCAAACATAGGACTTCTGCTTTTTAAGTTTGTCAGTTTTGTGTATGTGCTCCTGTCAAATAAATTCAACTGTTGTTTCCTTCCTTTCAGACTACCTAGAGATTGCCCCATTTCTGCTCAGTGAGATGAGTACTAGCAATGTGTGGCTTTATTTGATTAAACAAAGTTAGCTGTCACCGAACACCTCAGTGATCTGAGGGCCTTAACGCTATTTTCTTCGCAGAAAATCAGAAGAAGCTGACTTAAGAAAAGTGAAGAGAATTTATGAATAAAACATTTTGTTAAACCCTCATCTTTTTGTCTTGTGTCCTCAAATATGTTGTGCCCTTGGTGGACGTAACATATTTAAACCTCGTTTAAACTAGGTTTACCCTTAGAAACTTGTATTCTGAGATTGTTTCAGATTTTTGGCGGTTGCTGGTTTTTGTGTGCATTTTTTTCGCAGCTGGCGCGCGTTGCGCTGGTTAATTAGGACATTCTGGTCTGGTGTTGTTGTAGCTTTGCTTGTACATGAGATTTGGTGTAGCTTGATTCCACGGGGTAAACATGGAGTTTGACCTGGATGAGTTTGTTAAAAAGCCCACATTGGATGCCTTGAGTAAATGCACAAAGGATCTGTTGCTGTTAGTAGCCGAGTATTTCAATGTTACCGTAGATAAACGTGCTAAAAGAGGAACAGTTGAAGCTGAGTTGTTAGCAGCACTGGTTCTGATAGGAATTTTTCCTGCTACAATTTTACCAAAAAGTCCTGTTGGATCGCCATCGAAAGCTTCGCTGCCAGACGACCTGGTTCGTTTGAAGGAACTTGAAGTTGAATTAGGACGGCTTGCTTTGAGGGAGAAGGAGCCTTTATCTTGAACAACGAAAACTGGAGATACAAGCCGAACTGCGTTTGAAAGAACTCGAGCTTGGTGCTGAGACTTCGCAACACCAATCAATTGATTTTGATGTTAGTAAAAATGTTCGCTTGGTTCCTCCATTTAATGAGTGGGATGTTGATAAATCCTTCACGTTGTTTGAAAGGGTGGCACTCACACTTAAATGGCCTAAAAATGTGTGGACTTTGTTGTTGCAGTGTGCATTAAGTGGCAAAGCGCAAGAGGCGTACGCGTCTCTGTCTGTGGCGGATAGCCTTGATTTTGAGAAAGTTAAAAGTGCTATTTTGAGGGCGTATGAACGAGTACCTGAAGCTTATTGTAAAAAATTTCACAAATTAAAAAAACACTATAATCAAACTTATGTGGATTTTGTTAGAGATAAAGAAATTCTTTGATCGTTGGTGTGCTGCTAAAAATGTTGCCGACTTCGCACAACTTAAGCAGCTCATGGAAGACTTTAAAAACAGTTTGCCAGAGAAAGTTACCACCTACTTGAATGAAAATAAAGTGTCAAATGTGTCAAAAGCTGCAGTGCTCATTGATGAGTACATGTTGATGCACAAAGGGAATTTTGAGCGCTCGCATGTCTTTAATAGGTTTGACAAATCTGAAATTAATGGAAAGGAGTGTGCAAAAACTGTTTCACTTGTTGAATCAGATGTACCTGCTGCGCACGGTGGCGTTGAAACCAAATCAGATCATTTAAAAACTAATTTGACGTGTTTTTATTGTAAAAAGAGAGGGTACATTGTGGCCAACTGCCCAATTTTGCAGAAAAAAATACTAAGCCGGTCGCTCTAATTAAAACGGTGAATCACGTTACTCAGTCACTTTCAACAACAAAGCCTTGCAAGTATGCTGATTTTAAGCCTTTTGTTATGGATGGATTTGTTTCTGTGTCTCCAACTGGTGAGAAAATCCCTGTAAAAATATTGCGAGACACTGCTGCCTCTCAGTCTTTTATTTTGGAGGGGATCTTGCCGTTAAATAGTGACACTGCGCTTGGTTCTGATGTGCCAGTTCGTGGTTTTGACATACAAGACATTGGTGTTCCTCTGCACAAAGTGGTGATCCAGTCTGAGCTGTGGTCTGGTGACGCTGTGGTTGGGGTGTGTCTAGTTTTCCAATATCAGGCGTCTCCATGATCATGGGCAACGACTTGGCTGGGGGTCGAGTGTTTGTTACTCCAGACTTTACACCTGTTCCGGTGTTGCTCACCTGTCCAGATGAGCTTGCGCTTACATTCCCAGATGTGTTCACGTCATGCGCAGTTACGCGTGCAGCACTTAAGCATCAACAAGAGGAAAATAAAGATGATTTTGACTTGAGTGAAAGTTTTCTGGTCAACGCTGAATCCGAACATGTTCCATTAAGGGAAACTGGAGGAGGACATGTTGGATACAAATGCACTGTCATTGTCTAGACAGCAGTTGATGGAGCTCCAAAAAGCTGATAAAAGTTTAGCGCCATTCTTTAACAATGCATTAACTGATAAGTCTGACTCCATTTCTACTGGCTATTTTTTAAATGATGGTCTTCTTATGCGTAAATGGACACCTTTAAATGTGTCTCCTCTTGAAGAGTGAAGTGTGGTGAAACAAATTGTTGTTCCAAGTCCATATCATTCAGAAATTTGCAGTTAGCACATGATAATCCATTAGCAGGTCACCTTGACATCAGAAAAACTTATGATCGCATTTTGCGTCATTATTTTTGGCCTGGTTTAAAGAGCGATGTCGTGCGCTACTGTAATTCATGTCATTTCTGTCAAGTCGCTGGGAAACCAAATCAGACAAATCCTCCTGCTCCTTTGTATCCTATTCCAGCCATATTTGGACCATTTGAACAGGTATTAGACCCACACAATACAGGTATTGTGTGGGTCCGTTACCTCGAACCAAAGCGGGAAATAAGTTCTTGGTAACAGCGATGTGCACCTCTACTTGTTTTCCAGAGGTTTTTCCGGTGCGTAAAATATCTACGTCGGAAGTGTTGAAAGTATTAACGAAGTTTTTTTCACTATTTGGCTTACCTCGGGTTGTGCAGACTGACCAAGGGTCTAACTTCATGTCTAAGATTTTTGCGCAGGTTTTACGCCAACTTGACATAAAGCACTGTCATTCCAGCGCTTATCACCCGGAAAGTCAAAGCGCACTCGAGCGTTTCCATCAAACTTTAAAAACAATGCTTTGCACCTACTGTTTGGAGTTTGAAAAAGACTGGGATGACAGTGTACATTTACAACTGTTTGCTATACGGGAGGTGGTTCAGGAGTCTCTCGGGTTTAGCCCATCGGACTTGGTTTTTGCTCACACTGTTTGTGGTCCTTTTAAAGCTATTAAAAGAGAAGTGGTTGTGTGAAAAAACTGACCAAAATTTTTTGGACTACGTCAGTAACTTTCGACTGAAGCTGAGCCGTGCATGTGAGATAGCGAAAGAAAATCTTAAAACTGCATAGGCTAAAATGAAGTCTTTGTTTGACAGAAATGCAACTTTGAGAGTTTTTCAGCCTGGGGAGAAAGTGTTAGCCTTACTTCCGGTTCCTGGCTACAGCTTACAAGCGCGCTACAGTGGCCCTTATACGATCACAAAGAAGGTCGGAGATCGAGATTATCTGATTTCTACTCTTGATCGGAGGCGAACATCACGCCTATGTCATGTTAATATGCTGAAGCCGCATATCGAGCATGCGCCCACTCTGAATAAATCTGTAAGTTGTGTTTCCAGTGAACCAGCTGATGCATGCGTTGGGGCAGGTGTGGACGCACGGCAGGAGCTGTCCAGAGCTGAAACCGAAGGCGCCGTCTTTTCCCCGGCTGTCACTGAAGGAAGGTTTTCAAATTCAAAGGTGTTGGGAAACTTGCCTCTCTTGTTGTCTCACCTTGATTTTTCCAAGCAGGCTGATGTCATTCGTTTGATCCAGTCTTATAGGTCACTGTTTGCAGACATTCCCACTCAGACTCGTGTGCTCAGCCATGATATTGATGTTGGTGATTCCAAGCCTATTAAACAACACCCTTACAGAGTGAACCCGGACAAGCGACGTCGTTTGAAGTCGCAGGTGGAGCACATGGTGAAACATGGACTTGCTGTTGCCAGCAGTAGTGCGTGGAGATCTCCATGCCTCCTGACTGTTAAAGCCAATGGAGAGGACCGTTTCTTTACGGACTTCAGGAAGGTAAATGGGGTGACCAGGCCGGATTGCTATCCACTGCCTCGTATGGAGGACTGTGTGGACCATGTGGGGGCTGCCCAGTTTGTGACTAAACTGGATTTGCTGCAGGGATACTGGCAGGTACCCTTAACGGCATGAGCCCAGGAAATTTCTGCTTTTGTCACACCCGGTGGTCTCCTTCAGTATACAGGGATGGCTTTTGGGATGCGTAACGCCCCAGCGACGATTCAACGGCTAATGAATGTGGTTTTGTCAGGTTTATCATTCTGTGAGGCTTATTTGGATGACTTGGTGATTTGTTCTTCTACATGGGCTGAGCATGTTGAACACTTGAAGACTGTTTTTGCGCATCTGAGTGAGGCTAATTTAACAGTTAATCTCTCTAAATGCCAATTCAGCCAAGCAACAGTGACCTATCTTGGAAAAAGGGTCGGGGGAGGTCAAGTGCGCTCCGTTGAGGCTAAAGTTGAGACTATTTTGTCTGTTCCAGTACCCACCACTTGTACTGATCTATGTCGCTATCTAGCAATGGTTGGTTACTACAGGGGTTTTTGTAAAAACCTTTCCTCTGTGGCTGCCCTTTAACAGACCTACTTAGCCCTAAAGTAGCTTTTATTTGGTCTGAGCAGTGTCAGTCTGCTTTTGTGTAAACGAAACATTTGCTGGTTAATGCTCTTGTGCTGTCTGCCCCTCGTTTTGATGTAACATTTAAGTTGGCTGTGGATGCTAGAATCATCCATGTGATTCTGGCGTCGTAGCTGTGCTTCTCCAGGATGGTACTGATGGGGTGGAACATCCGGTTTCTTATTTTCAAAGAAACTTGACAAGTGTCAGAAATGGTATTCCACCATTGAAAAGGAGGCATTAGCATTGGTCCTGGCTTTAGAACATTTTGAAGTGTATGTAGGAGTTTCTAGCGGATCTGTGGTTGCTTTTACAGACCATAATCCGGTAGTTTTTCTGGATCGCATGCGCAATAACAACCGCCGCATGATAAACTGGTCTCTGCAACTCCAATCATTTAACATAGGGGTCCCCAAACTACGGCCCGCGGTCCGGATCCGGCCGGCCTCCACTTTTGGTCCGGCCCACTGAACAATACCAGAGAGAATTCAGATTTTTTTCATATACCGTATTTTTCCGGTTTTCTATGTGGAGTTTTCCTCAACCACCAGGGGGCTCTTTAGCAGGAAGTGTGTCCTGTAAACTGTGGTGTTTTGTTTTGCATGGGGCATTGCTGCCATCTGTTGGACTTTGAGTGAACTGCTTGACTTTCATGTTATTTAATCAGTGTTGTTGTTTGCTAGCGGTAGAGCAGATGAACACAAGTGTCTGTTATGAACTCCGCATTCCAGGTCGGGTTCTTTGAAGCAATGCCTGTAAGTAGCAGCTCATACTTCAAAACGAGCCTTTATTTTAACATATAATAAAGAAGTAACTTTTATTGAATTAGTTTTGGAAATACCTGCGAGCGATTTGATTATGTGCTACGTCATTGCTAACTAGCAGGCTGCTAAGATTTCTCAGGTCGTTACATAGCATTGCCGCTCACAGCATTCTGAGGTAACTGTTGTATCAGTTGTACTTCTAATGAATGTAACTGAATGTAAAACACTTCTGTTTGCTGCTCTGAGCTCATCCTGTTGTTGGTGTTTTGACAGTTTCACTCAATTCTACATGGAAATAAAGGAAAAACTAATTAATCCTGACTCGTGTGAAAGGAATTTGGCTGATGGTTAGTTTTGGTAAAAGACACGATAGCGAGACCATCACAAAGTCAAAATTGGAAATCAAAGAAGAAAGCGCCCATTAAAACGGAATTAGGTTTTAATAGGGAATTGAAATTTGAGAGTGTTGTTGATCAGTTAAATAGCATTGAGGGGAAATGCTATTTAACAGTTTTTTAAAATAATATTGGGATCATTATGAAAATTTGAGGTAAAGATATTAGGATCCAGTAGATGACAGTAGTGCAACAATAATGGATGCAAGCTGGTGTTGAAATCTGAAGAAGAAGAAGAAGAAGAAGAAGAAGAAGAAGAAGAAGAAGAAGAAGAAGAAGAACAAAGTGCCCATTTTCATTTAGCACATACTAGTAGCAACACGAAGGATCAGCACTTTTACTGTTACAGTTACCATTCGGAAACTACCGTAATCAGTTCAGTTAAATCTAAACTTGGCAACTTTTCTTTTTCAACGTAATAAATGTGATATTTAATTGACCTGTTATGACTCAAATGTTGGCTGTCCACCCCCCTTTTTTCTGAATAGGTTGAGTTTTTTTCTTGCATCCCCATTCAGTCTTTGGGTGGGGGTGTTATGTGCTTCGGGCACATTATAAATTTTGTCTATTTCTTTTCCTTGTTTTCTTATAGACTTTAGTTGAATGACCTTTTGTTAATCTATTTTGGAGTTTGGATAATTCCTTTGTGGTCATTGAATTACATTAATTTGTGACGCTGTTGGTCCGCCTATAAATAGGCTGGCTTTCGACATGTTGAGGAGTACCGCCATATTCCTGCCTGAGCTCCGCCTTTCCACTCGTTTCTGCATGCTCCACCCGCGCGGTGCGGGCACGTCCAGTCACTGTGGGGCGCAGCTGACTTTCCAGCCTGCCATGTGGTATTTCTGTTAGCCTTTGTTTGCTTTTCTTGTGATTTTGGCCTGGTGGGACCAGTTGTCCTGTTTTCGATCTTTTTTTATTAGATTCTTTTTTGCTTTCGTCCGGTACGAGTAGGGGCTTCGACAGCCCTGTATAGGGTTGGCCCCTGCTGTACCGTTTTGTTCTGTTTGATCGGCTCACCAGATCCAACTTTCTGTTGGGGTTTTGTTTTTCTTTACTTTTGGGACACGGGATCTGAGGGCCTTTAACGCTATTTTTGTCACAGAAAATGAGAAGCTGACCTAAGAAAATCAAAGTGAAGAGAATTTATGAATAAAATATTTTGTTAAACCCTCATCGTTTTGCCTCGTGTCCTCAAATAAGTTGTGCCCTTGGTGGACGTAACATCTATTTTCTGAATATCATATTGTGGCATCTATCATAAATGCATTTCATGTCGTGTGAAAGCATTTCTTGAACTGAGTTTACCAGTTAACTCATCTGACTATCTATTGAGAATCTGAGAGAATCTTCTCTCTCACTGCTCTGTCTTTCCTATCTACCTCTCTCCGCTGTAAGAGTAAATAACTGGGAAGCTTCACACATCTAAGACGTCTTGTTGAGTAATTAATAAGTTTGAATAGCTTCCATTTAAAAAATTGGGTGAAAATAACTAACTACTCAAACAGGTCAACTAAAAACTGGATCTGCATAAATTTTAAAATTGAAAACAGCGTTTACTTTCTGCTGAAAGTAAACATTGCTCCAATTCTAATTGGACTTAACTAAAGCTCTCGTCTGATGAAATGTATTTATAGACCACTATTGGCATAAAGTCAAAAACAGTAAAAAGAAAAAACTTTAAAGTTTGATATTTCAAAGACATCTTTTTGAGTAATCTGAAATGGACCTGAAGTTTAAAAAACTTCTATTTCAAAATTGGATTATAATTTTCTATTTTAAATAATTTCTTAAACAGATAAACTAAATACTTGATATGTATACAAAACAACTTTCCAGTATGATGCAGGAGATACAAAGCAAAGTGCATCAGAGATCTCTTATGCTGACACGGTGAAATGGGGATGTGGTTAAGCTCGGCAGTCACGAGTTAATGTAGAACTTCAGCCATAAGTGACACATGTGTGTAGCTCATGGAGTCAGGATTTTTTGAAATATGGAAAATACAGGAACAGTCAGTGTATGGCCAACAGTTTGGTGTTTCTGGCTTTTATTTCCACGAAAATGAAACACTTACCAGACCAGATTTTGACCTCATTCTGGATAAAGGTGATGCTGTGTACAGACAGGCTAGGGAAAGATTTCCTCGTAACATCCATTTGACAACTGATGAACTACCAAATGAGGTATTTGCATGCAGGTCAACATATCAAGTAAACATGACTCAATTTCCTGTATGTGGAACATTTTCAGGTGGACAGACTTATCAAAGCCTGGAAGAAGCATTGAGCCATTTGTCATCAGATGTAAAATATGGGCTGCTGATCATGTCAGGTTTAAGCATTGCTGTTTTCAGAAGCAGATCTGGCGAATTTGGATACTTTGACCCGCACACAAGAAACAAAAATTGAATGCCAATGACATTCAGTCTTTTAAACAGTGATGCTAAAATTTACCCATCTTAGTGACATGATTCACTGGCAGACTGGGGTGGTGGTCCCCTGTTTAAAAAGAGGGACCAGATGGTGTGCTCCAGTTACAGGGGGATCACACTCTCAAACCTCCCTGGTAAGGTCTATACAGGGGTCCTGGAGAGGAGGGTCCATCAGATAGTCGAATCTCGGATTCAGGAAGAGCAGTGTGGTTTTCATCCTGGTCGTGGAACACTGGACCAGCTCTACACCCTCAGCAGGGTCCTGGAGAGTCCATGGGAGTTTGCCCAACCAGTCTACATGTTGATTAAAGTCAATTTACAAAATGCTTAACATACCATCATCTTGTGTATTTGAACTCCAGCCCATGTCATTTTACCAGAGAGGTACTTCAGACACAGTTCACATGTCTCCTCTGTTATATGAATCTGAGACACCAAGTGCTGTTCATCAACATCAGGTTGAGCCTGCTTCCCTGACACAAAACTTTCCTGCTCTTGAGTTAAACATTAATGTTGAAGTCATGTCTCCTGTTGCAAGTACTCCTTCGGATGATGTATTTGAAGTTATATCTAATGCCATCCATCCATCCAACCATTTTCTTCCACTTATCCTGTTGAGGAATATAATTATGTTAATAGTTAAAAGTTATGTTAATTCACATTAAGATATGTTTCACTGAAATGGAATGTATTATGTTCAATGTGCTGGTTCAACACCAAATAAGGAGTTGTACGAGAAATTCCTGGCAGGCAAGCGACTTGGCCAGAGTCTCTTTTTGGACAGATAAGAACTAACAATTTGACTTCAGATTTAACTTCCACGAGGTCAGTCCAGAATTCTCGGAACTTCCAACACACACTCAATGTAGAACAGAGCCAGAAGCAAGATTTAGAACGCCATTGGTCAGATGGTTTCCAATACACAATAGCACACTGAAAACGGTATAAATGCTTGAAGCCAGAAGCAGAAGACAAGACATTTTGGATTCTGAGACAATGAATATGAGATGATGAAAATGTAATATATGATTCCACAGATGTGCAATAAATGTCTTCCTGGTTGTCGGTGAGCCGGACAGAATGGAGTTTTGTGTATCGTCTCTTAATTCATGAGTTTAGCACCTTTGAATTCCTCCATAATCCGGGTTGGGTCACGGGGGCAGCAGCTTCAAAAGGGAGGCCCAGACTTCCCTCTCCCCAGCCACTTCTTCCAGCTTCTCCGTGGAATCCCAAGATGTTCCCAGGCCAGCCAAGAGATGTAATCCCTTCAGCGTGTCCTGGTCTTCCCTGAGGCCTCCTCCCGGTGGGACGTGCCCGGAAACCCTCACCAGGGAGGCGTCCAGGTGGCATCCTTACCAGATGCCAAAGCCACCTGAACTGGCTCCTCTCGATGTGGAGGAGCAGCGGCTCTACTCTGAGTCCCTCCCAGATGACCGAGAAGCTCGGTTATGGGCTGAGGGAAATGGGCTGAAATGAAGCCCATTTCAGCCGCTTGTACCCGTGATCTTGTTCTTTCGGTCATGACCCAAAGTTCATGACTATAGATGAGGGTGGAAATGTAGATTGACCGGTAAATCGAGAGCTTTGCTTCTTGACTCAGCTCTCTCTTCACCACGACGGACCGGTACAGCGCCTGCTTCACAGTAGACGCTGCCCCAATCTGCCTGTCGATCTCCCGCTCCTTCTTCCCTCATTAGTGAACAAGATCCCCAGATACTTAAAATCCTCCACTTGAGGCAGGACAACCCCCCTGACCCGGAGAAGGCACTCTACCCTTTTCCGGCTCAAGACCATGGGCTCGGATTTGGAGGCACTGAGCCTCATCCCGGCCGCTTCACACTCGGCTGCAAACTGCTCCAGTGAGAGCTGCAGATCACATTCCGATGAAGCCAACAGGACAACACCATCCGCAAAAAGCAGAGATGCAATCCTAAGGCCACCAAAACGGATCCCCTCAGCACCTCGGCTGCCCCTAGAAATTCTGTCCATAAAAGTAATGAACAGAATCGGTGACAAAGAGCAGCCTTGGCAGAGTCCAACTCTCACCGGAAATGAGCCCTACTTACTGCCGGCAATGCGGATGAGACTCTGACACCGGTCATACAGGGACCTGACAGCCTGTATCAAATGGCCCGGTACCCATACTCCCGGAGTACCCCCCATAGGGCCCGCCGAGTGACACGGTCGAACGCCTTCTCCAAGTCCACAAAACACATGTAGACTGGTTGGACGAACTCCCATGCACCCTCCAGGACCCTGCTGAGGGTGTAGAGCTGGTCCAGTGTTCCACGACCAGGACGAAAACCACACTGCTCTTCCTGAATCCGAGGTTTGACTATCCGATGGACCCTCCTCTCCAGGACCCCTGAATAGACCTTACCAGGGAGGCTTAAGTGTGTGATCCCCCTGTAATTGGAGCACACCATCTGGTCCCTCTTTTTAAACAGGGGACCACCACCCCAGTCTGCCAGTCCAGGGGAACTGCCCAGATGTCAATGCTATATTGCAGAGTCGTGTAAGCCAACACAACCCTGCAACATCCAGAGCCTTAAGGAACTCTGGGCAGATCTCATCCACCCCTGGGGCCCTGCCACTGAGAAGCTTTTGACCACCTCGGCAACCTCGTCCCCAGAGATTGGAGAGCCCAACCCAGAGTCCCCATGCTCAGCTTCCTCAACAGAAGGCATGTTGGTGGGATTGAGGAGGTCTTCGAAGTATTCCCCCACCAGCCCACAACGTCCCGAGTTGAGATCAGCAGTGCACCATCTCCACTATAAACAGTGTTGGTTCTGCACTGCTTCCCACTCCTGAGACGGCGGAGGGTGGACCAGAATCGCCTCGAAGCCGTATGGAAGTCTGTCTCCATGGCCTCTCCAAACTCCTCCCACGCCCGAGTTTTTGCCTCAGCAACAACCCGAGCCGCATGCCGTTTCGCCCGCCGGTACCCATCAGCTGCTTCTGGAGTCCCACAGGCCAAAAAGCCCGGTAGGACTCCTTCAGCTTGACAGCATCCCTCAACGAAGGTGTCCACCAACGGGTTCGAGGGTTGCTGCCACGACAGGCACCAACAACCTTGCGGCCGCAGCTTCTATAGGCCGCCTCGGCAATGGAGGTACGAAACATAGTCCACTCAGACTCAATGTCCCCCACATACCCTGGAACATGTTCGAAGTTCTGGAGAAGATGAGAGTTGAAGCTCCGTCTCACAGGGGACTCCACCAGATGTTCCCAGCAGACACTCACTACACATTTGGGCCTGCCAGGTCTGACCGGCTTCCTCCCCCACCACCGGAGCCAACTCGTCACCAGGTAGTGGTCAGTGGACAGCTCCGCACCTCTCTTCACCCGAGTGTCCAAGACATACGGCCGCAAATCTGATAAGACGATGACAAAGTCAATCATCGAACTGCGGCCTAGGGTGTCCTGGTGCCAAGTGCACATATGGACGCACCTATGCCTGAACATGGTGTTCGTGATGGACAATTTGTGCACAGACATACAGGTGCCCAAATGGGGAGCAACAAGTATGCCTACTCCAGCTCGGCGCCTCTCATGGTGGGCAACTCCAGAGTGGAAGTACATCCAGCCCCTCTCAAGGTGACTGGTCCCAGAACCAGAGCCATGTGTCGAGGTGAGGCCGACTATTTCTAGCCGGAACCTCTCAGCCTCACACACTAGCTCCGGCTCCCTCCCCACCAGAGGTGACGTTCCACGTCCCAAGAGCTAGCTTCTGCAGCCAAGGATCAGACCGCCAGGGTCCCCTCCCTCGGCTGCCTGTCTGCCTTGGGTGACCCTACCAGGGGCACAAAGCCCCAGACAGAATAGCTCCTAGGATCATTGGGACACTCAAACCCCTCCACCACAATAAGGTGGAAGCCCAAGGAGAGGTTGCAACCTTATCTTTGGGGCAAAATTGCCCAAAGATTAATAATTTTGTGTACGTACCATCAGAGCTCCAAGAGACAGTCAATGCCTTGCCCCGGCTTAGTAGTGTGTCCCAAGTGATGAAAGTAAAATTGAAGTGACATTTGTCCTACAGAGGTCAAACTAACTAACGCAATTAGTTTAATGTCGTCTGTGACACAAGAAAATACAGTACTCTCCATTACCAGTTCACAGAGAAATGCAACAAAATGAACTTTTGGAAATGTCTTTGAAACTGTCAAAGTGCCCTAAAGTGAAAAGAAAAAAAGATGAAGATGGGACTACTTAAGACAGAGAAACCGAGACAAAGAAAAGAGAATCAAAAAAGGAAGGAAAGAGAAAACTATACATTGAAGGGTCCTTCAGAGCAAAGAAAAGATTTATTCCCAGGAATTTTCAAAACAACCATAAAAGAAAGCAAAAGAAAAACCTGTACATGAAAAATCTGAATAGACAGAGTTCTGAGTTTAAAAAGAAAAAGAGGTCACGCATCAAGAAAGCATACAGGGAAATTGAAAAATTTAAGCAACGACAAAAAGACATTGTCAGAAATGTATACAAAAATAATGCTACGTTTAGACAGAGACAGCAATGTTATGTGACTGAGCCTTATGCAAAAAACAGAATTCAGGTCGAAACACAAAGAGATGATGAAAAAATTTATGAGAGACAGATACCATGGTGATAGTTCATTTAGGACAATGGATAACATCAGATGTGCACTGAATGTAAAAAGAAAATGCAGACAAATGAAAGATTCCCTCAGAGAGAAACAGAACTTTAAAATGCATGTTGTACAAACTGATACAACAGAGAACAGACTAATTAATGAAGCCATTTCAGTTTTCAGATTAAATATAATGGCTGGCCCCACTTATGTGTCCTCGTTTCCCAACCAAGTAGAACTCTGTCAAAGACCGAATTATGTAAAGAAACCAGATGTTGTTGAACAGACCACATCTGAAGTATGTTCATGTTTGTGATCAAAGCTTCACAGATGGACAGTGTACAGTTCCTCATGAGAGAAGTCAAGAGTGGATTTGTCACACATGCCACATACATCTAAAGAAAGGATGCATGCCTCCGCTAGCAGCAGCTAACCAACGTAACTTGGCAGAAATTCCCAGTGAACTGTCAGATTTGAATATTCTGGAAAGACATCTAATTGCTAAGTGCATACCGTTTGCAGAGATCATTCCACTTCCAAAAGGCAGACAAATATTAAAAAGGAGAAATTTTGTGTACATACCATCAGAGCTCCAAGAGACAGTCAATGCCTTGCCCCGGCTTAGGAGTGAGTCCCAAGTGATGAGAGTAAAATTGAAGTGACATTTGTCCTACAGAGGTCATCAACTTTTCCAGACAGTAACCTGGTCTAAACTAATCTGCATTACTAAAACGGAAGCAGATTCATTCAGAGTATCGGGATATAATATTAGACATTAAGCTGAGCTTTGTGACCCTACACTTCCTGATGATGATGATGATGATGATGATGATGATGATGATGATGATGATGATGATGATGACAATAGTGAAGTATGTATGGATGAGAATGACTATGATGAAGCAGATCTGATGGAAATTGATGAGTATGAAAATAATGCTTTATGTGAGGCAGAAAATCCAGCTGAAATGAACAGGACAATGATTGTGAACAACTCCAGCAACAGATGAATGGAGAAGAAGGTAATTTGCCAAATGGAGGATTTGCTATAGAATCATGCCTTCAGCCTCCTGACATATCAGAAGAGATACTTTGTTTCTCTGAAAGTACATGCTGCTTGGTGCCAGCACAATCAAATTCACCCGTCAGCTTTTTTAAGACCCCAAATTTGGAATCCATGAGCTTTCCGGTACAATTTCCAACATCAGAGAACACTTTGGACACAAGGAGACTCATTAAAGTGACACCAAGTGGATATTTCAAGTCACGGCTATTTCATGTTGATAATCACTTTGCCAGAGACCCAAATATGTGTTTTTTGCACAGTTTGTGACAGAGATACACTTGAATAACAACAGTATGACAATGCAGCTACAAAAGGAAAGACCATAACCAAAAATGGTCGCAGAATAACCTCAGGTATGTTGCAGGACAAACGAGAGATTGAGAAACTGGTGAGAAATAAAGACGCGTTGAGATTTATGCAACCTCTCAAAGGATCTCTAGCACACTGGCACAAAACAACAAAAGACTTGTTCAGTACAATTCGTCAACTTGGCACCCCCTGTTTTTTTGTCACGTTTTCAGCTGCAGAGTTCAGATGGCCTGGAATCATTCAAGCCATAAAGAGGCAACAAGGTGAGGAAATTGATGTCAATGCTCATGACTGGACTGCCAAGTCTGAGATTCTGTGATCCAATCCTGTCACCTGCATGCGTTTATTCGATAAGCAAGTGTAGGCACTTTTCAGAGATTTGTTGCTGTCAGATGCTCAGCCTTTGGGAAGAGTGATTGACTATTTTCACAGAGTTGGGTTTCAGCACAGAGGAAGTCCACACCTCTTTACGATGCTATGGGTTGAAGGAGCAACAGAACTGGATGAGTAAGATGATCAAACTGTGTGTAATTTTGTTGATAAATACATCTCGGCACAGCTTCCTGATCATCTACTTGAAGCGTGATCCCAAAGTGTGCTGGATAAATGCTTACAATCCACATCTGCTTAAAGCTTTGGACAGTAACATTGATGTGTCTTTCATGAGGAGATGTGTTTGCCTGATTTTGCTGCTACCTGCAGGTTTGTAAGTTCAGAGAAGTCAAGCACTAATGGTGTTTTACCACTTCTAAATGAGCTGTGAAAAGCATTCTTTCAGCTCACAACTGGTGAGCCACTGAAGGAAAAAGGACAAGGTTGAAGGTAACTACCTATCATGTGTCATAGGACGTTTACTGTTTATAGGTCATTACAACACGTGTTTTCTCTTGGTTTCTCAGAAGGATTTTCCCATGCATGTCTGAATTCCATGGCATCCCTGTCACCAGCAGAGATGAGGTGCAGCTGACTCTGGTGAGTACTCAATGTTGCTTCTGTTTAACTAACTGAGATATAACTACAATTTTGTCCAGCTGACTGTCGTATTTATTTTTCATCTTTAATGGCCCTCCTGATAGCGTGATACAACAGAAAAACACATTGCGACAGATGACATGATACAACAGTCAGCATTCCAGGACACCTGTGGGAGCTGTGATGAGGACTGTGACTTTATTGATTTATTTATTGATTTATTTTAATATGATAGTATAAATCATGCACAGGAACAAGAAATCCAAAAGACAGATATTTTTGGACTACAATTATCTTAACATGTTTGAAAAGGAGTAGGAAGAAGTCAGACGCTTGAGCTGTTTGGTCAGAGGGTTAAAGTGTCCCACTTCTTTTCCTGAAGATCTGCACCCATCTGTCCAATGCTGGGCAAACACTGAGCAGGTTAAAGGAAGCTGCAGTGGCAATCAGAAAGGCCCCATCATTGTGACCATTTTTATCTTCACAATGACACAATTTTATGATTATTATTTTAGCTTGCATCACCAGATTCATCTTCACAACAACCATGCATGTGAACTATACACAATTTAGAAAAATTTGTAATTAAGTTAATTTCATTCTGCTAAAATCTGTAGATTTGCAGATTTATATCATGTTCAGTACAAAAGAGTTATTTTTTCCAGTCAGGTTTCCACATGTTGGGTTATTGTCAGCTAGAGAAATTTTAAAATATGTAAGATATCGAATCTCAGGTGTTTTAGAATAGCAGGATTATTTAAATCCTAATAAACGTGGGAATAAGACAGGACTCCCAGTGTAAACTTTTTATTTTATGCAAAGTGTAATGCTTGGTCGCCTGTTGATATTAGTGATTATGGTGATAACAAAAAGGACAGAAAATTTTTTTAAAATCTTTACGAGAAGTAAATTATTTTATTGTAATATTTTGTAGTCACATATTACACAACTGTGAATCCTGTATACATGTAAGGGGGTATCAGCTGGTAAAATGGTATGGCAAAGGACTGCCAAATGTATGCTATTTGAGCAGCTATTATAGACCTCAGGGAAAGGAAATGACTGATCACAGAAAAGCATTGTATTTTAATTTTAATCATTGGAAAAATTAGAATGAGGGTTTTGAACTAGTATAGTTTAATAATAGGACAAACTATACTCAGATACTAAATTTTAAACTGATTTCGTTTGTTGGGGTGGGAGGTTGGTCACATTTAATTCATTAGAGGCTTTGTAATCTTAAAATTGCATTTTCTTAATTGCAATTCACATTCCATTCATTAAGCTTAAGAATGACAATATATATATATATATATATATATATATATATATATATATATATATATATATATATATATATATATATATATATATTGAAACTTTCAGTTAGCTTCATTTTAACTACCACACCAAGTAGTTTGTTTAAACCAGTCACATAAAGGCAAAAAGAGTAAATACCTTATGTAAAAAATGTCAAGGTTTTTATTTTGAAAATTTCAGTAAGCTTCATTACTGTTACACATTGGATTAATGGGCACATTAATCCAACTTGTAACAGTCCAGCAATATATTACCCAAAACAGCAACTAGTTCTATGTTGCATAGGGACATACCATTCATTATATTAAAATTAATGCATAAGCTAAAATTAACCCATATGCTTATGTTAGCCTAAATGCTGGCAGTAGCATGTGGCGCAAAAGGACCATGTTCTATATATTTTATGTGCTCCATTCAGTATACAAATCATGTCTAGTTAATGTGAAAATTAGCTAAAAGCTAACTTTGGGTAAAAGGCTAGCGCTAATGCATCTAGTCAAGGGCTGTGAAATGCTAATGTTTGTGCTAATGTTAATGAACTATCCTGAGAAAAGGAAATATAACAAGGTAGATATTATTCCACTGCCTATGGCGGTGCACTAACCTGAGGGGAATATGCAGACTTTTATTTTGAATCTTTAAGTAAGCTTCATTTTAACTACCACATTAATTCAATGTGTAACAGTGGTTTGGTTAAAACAGTCATGTAAGGCCCAAAAAACTAATTGTTTGATGTAAAAATGGTTGAGGTATTTATTTTGAAATGTTCAGTGAGCATCTTTATAAATGGCCACACTAATCCAGTCTGTAATAGTGATTTGGTAACACCAGTTTTTTAATCACCAATAGAGCAATTGCAGGATGTAAAAATGATCAAGGCTTTAATTTTGAAAATTTTATTAAGCATCATTCTACATGGTCACACAAATCCAATGTTTAACAGTGTTTATGTTAAACCACTTATATACTAGCCTTCTGCTTTTTCTGAATGTTTGCCATATTGTTTTAGTCTGAATCAGCAGCTGTGGCCTGTGTTCTCTTGCTATGGTAATTAGGCCACAGGGTGCCAGCTGAAAGAGAGACACACAGGAGGAGACAATTCTATCTTTGCAAGTCAGTCACTGCTCTCCTTATGCATTGCTTTGACATGCCCCTAATAATAAAGATACATTCTATTGAGTGTAGAACAATAGGTGCCTGTCATGCACTGCATGGAGGCAGTGACTGACTTGCGAAGCTCTCCTTATGCATTGCTATGGCATGCCCCTGATAAAGAGACATTCTATTAGGTGTAGAACAATAGGTGCCTAATAATAAAGAGGCGTTCTATTGGGTGTAGAAAATGGGTGCCTACCATGCAATACCTCGAAAATGTTCTTTGCGTTTCTGATCACTTCTCAGCACACAAATCACATTACATACACAGGTAGTGACAATAAAACAGTACATTAAATACATAGAACACACATACTGTTTGATAACAGGGAGCTAGCCATACAGTAGCTGTGCTGACAAAGAGAGAGAAAGACATGGTTTTCAGGTGTACTTAACGGTTTCTCCCTTTGCGTTTAACAATAAATACATGTGTGTGTTTGTGTGTGTGGGGGTGTGTGTGTCTGTGTGTGTGTGCGTGCGTGCGTGTGTTAGAGAAAGAGAAAGAATGAAATGCATCTTTCACTGTATCTTCCTCAACTTGCCATACATTCAAATATTGTATACCACCATGATTATGCAGATATGCTGGACCATGTCCATAAACATGCCGGTTTAATGGGTGTATGCCTAATATTTAAATACATGAGAACTGGATTACTATTAATCAATTTATTATTGATTAAACATGCTGATAAATGATTGCGCTTGTAAAACAGATTACACTGAGATCAGGTGTCGACTCTTCCAAGATAGCTGCTCTAAAAGTCGCCAGCCACAATAGGTGAGAGCGGTCCATGAAGTATCTACTCTTACATTATAGTACACATTATAGTACACACCACAATATTAAAATATCTTTATAAATGATTTTAGTATTTTTTCATGAAGACAGACAGCAGATATAAATGATTTTAGTATTTTTTCATGAAGACAGACAGCAGAATGATTCCGTTATCTAGGTCATTATCTATCTATCTATCTATCTATCTATCTATCTATCTATCTATCTATCTATCTATCTATCTATCTATCTATCTATCTATCTATCTATCTATCTATCTATCTATCTATCTATCTATAAATAAATATATAAATGTATATATAAATGTATATATATGCATTAGTTAAACTTAGCAAAGTTATAACAAAATTCAGCTGAAGAAGCAGAAGTTTGTGTACAACATGAATTATTTGAAAAGTCAAAAAGTGAAACAGAGCTTAAGAAAAACAATAATTAGCACAAGAGGCAATTAGTACAAACCCAGAAATAGTTGAAACAATTGAATAATGAAACAGCAATAAGCTTAAATTAGCGGAAGCAGAAAAAGCAGAAATATTTGAAGGATTAAAACAGAGCAAAACCAATAGCAAAAAGGGTCAGAAGAAGCAGAAAAGTTTTATATATGAATATATTAAATTGATTGGAGATTGTATAAGATCTTAAAGATAGTAAAACCAATGGAAACAGAAGGCAAACAGAAAAGTAGACAAGCAGAATGCATAAAACAGATAAAAACAGAGGACAACAAAAAATACATTGAAAGAATAGAAGAAAGTGTGACAAGGCTGTACTACAGAGAAATTTGAAAGAAAACAGTAGAACCAGTAACAATGATAGTAATAATTCCATAAAGTAGACACTAGTGGCTACATTTGAATGCATAAATTATTACTCTACAGTGAAATATGTATGAACAGCATAATTTTTTTGTAAAAAAGCAGCAGTTTAAAATCGGCAGTTATTAGAGTGCACACTCTAGTAGCTGAAATCAGTTAGACAAAAGTTAAGTGAATTCCACCTGTATTTTAATGGGGCATTAATACATTAAAATACATGTATTTTAATGTATTTAAAACATGTATTACAGAATACGTGTATTCTGTAATACATGTATTACAGAATACACGTATTCTGTAATGCATGTATTTAAAATATATGTATTTGCAATTATTTCAAAAAGTGCAATAGTGAAGTTTACCAAAAGTTATAGCACCATTATCCCGAAGAAGCTGAACATTTTGATATATAAATTAGTACAATTAGTGAAAGATAGTGGAAGTAGTTAAACGACAAAAACGTACGGAAGCCGTTATAATAATAAAGAAAAACAGAAACACAAGTAGTGAGAATGCATTCTCACTGATTAGAAAATAGCTGTTCCTTGCGAAACACCGTGAGAATGCATATTTGCAGAATGACTGCCTCAGAAATGCAAGAAAATGTGGAGAAAAGCTTCAGAAGTTTAAGAAAGCAGAAGAAATTGAACTAGTTGAAACAGTTGGACAGTGAAACGTAGTAAACAGCAGAAACTAGCTGAAACTGAAATTAGTACACAACCATAAATATTTGAAAAAGTGAAACTTAACATAAAGGTCCAAATAAGCATTTTGCAGAATGATTGATGGAGAAATATAAGAAACTGGAGAACAAAGAGTAATTAATTGGAAAAGCCTAAGAAAGCTAGTCATATATTGTATAAAATCTTTGCCAAGTAGTGAAATTTAGCAAAAGTGTTGCAGAATTCAGCTGAAGAAGCAGACGTTTGTGTGCAACATGAATTATTTGAAAAGTCAAAAAGTGAAACAAAGCGTAAGAAAGAGCACAATTAGCTAAATAGGAATTTAGTGCAAACCCAGTAATAGTTGAAACAATTGAATAGTGAAACAGCAAAACGCTTAAATTAGCGGAAGCAGAAAAACCAGAAATATTTGAAGGAGTAAAACAGAGCAAAACCTAAAGAAAAAAGGGTCAGAAGAAGCAGAAAGCTAAGCGCTGCAAAGGCCTATTGTAATCGTGTTGTTTATTAGGCCCGAGCACCTAAGCGCTGCGAAAGCCTATTGTTTTTCGAATGTTTATTTTTTGTTAGGCCCGAGCAGCTAAGCGCTGCAAAAGCCTATTGTAAATGTGCTGTTTATTATTAGGCCCGAGCAGCTAAGCGCTGCGAAGGCCTATTGTAATCGTGCTGTTTATTAGGCCCGAGCAGCTAAGCGCTGCGAAGGCCTATTGTTTTTCAAATGTTTATTAGGCCCGAGCAGCTAAGCGCTGCGAAGGCCTATTGTTTTTCAAATGTTTATTAGGCCCGAGCAGCTAAGCGCTGCGAAGGCCTATTGTTTTTCAAATGTTTATTTTATTTTATTTTATTTATTTATTTTTTATTCTGTCAAATGAATTGCCTTTTTGGGGGCTTTAACATATTCAAAAACTCACCAAAATTGGTGGGCCCATAGAGTCTCTGAAAAATGTACGTATTTTAAGGTCTAAGCAAAAATTGCAAAAAATGGCTCAACAGCGCCCCCTAGAATATTTAAAAAGACCCTTTCCTATTCAGTTACTTTATTGTTGAGACTTGAAATTTGGTACACTTGTAGAACTCCCCAAGGCACTCAGAATTTATAATTGTTCTCATAGTGTATGTCAAACAGGAAGTCGGCCATTTTGGATTGAATTTGCAAATTTCACTCCATTTTGGCCGTTTATAGCCTTCGCATTTGTTCGAACTCCTCCTAGGGATTTCGATCGATCGGCTTCAAACTCGGTCAGATTGTTCATAAGGCATGGTCGTACCTCCGCTAGCTAAATGTTGACCACATAAAGAACTACAGGTAAATTAGTTAGAAAAGTTCCACCCTCTTATGTTCCACCCTGTTATGTTCATGAACAAAATAAGGAAGAAATTAGGGTGAAAAGAAATAATTTTAAGTCATATAGATATCACATGTTCTTTCCAAATAGAGCCAGGACAAATACTCTACCTATACTTTGACTTGAAAAAGCAAATCCTGCAACTAAAAAAATAATCAGATTTTAAAATCAAAGACTTTGATTTTCCACCCTGTTATGGGAAAATCCACCATGGTTTGTCCCATTCCACACATTTTAATTAAATATTGTTACAAAAACATTAAGTACTGTGGATTTTTCTGAGCCATGTTGGGAGTTGAAGACCAATAAATGCAAATATTGGTATAAGTTTTTTAAAATTACCAATATTTTCAATGCTGTCAGTAATAATGAATTAAAAAACAGATTTTTCTTTACAATACAGTGAGAAATGATTTGTAACTTCATGATGTGTTACAATTTCAAGAATAAAACATATTATATAGTAAAAGGGACACACTCTTTGTAACAGGGTGGAACACATTGAGAGACAATGGTGAAAACCCCCCCACATATAATTATTAATTTATCTAATCATGAGCTTGCCCAATATTAATTTCTTATTGTTAAACATGTCAGTGTTGTAACAAAATATGTAAAACTTAAAACAATATATTTTTTCAAAAATCCTGAGGCCGAAATGTTGCCACAAAAATAGAATCACCCAATTACTGAGATTAAGAGATAAAGTGCTGAATATTGATATCTGTTTCCCACCGAGTTTTCAATGCTAATTATTGTGAGAAATCATTAACGTGATCAGTTTCTTCCCATAGATGAGAATCATTAATCATTAATGATAATGTCTAAGGTAAACTGAGTTAATTTGTTATTTCAGAAGAGCGTGTAAAACTGGTAGTCTTTATGACTCGGTAGCCTCGAAATAGCTCTCAGTTTCAAAAGGGTTGGTGACCCCTGATCTACTCGCTGCAGCCAATCAGAAACAGATTTTTGTGCTTTGTCCGTAAGCAAAGCCAAACATGACAGACTGAATAATTCAAGGAGGGCGGGTTCAGCTGCTCCATCAGAGCATCAGTGGTTGCTGGGGGAACCATAACTTCATGATGTGTTACAATATCAAGAATAAAACATTATAAAAGGGAAACACTCTTTCTAAGAAAAAGTTATTATTTTTCAAAATTTAAATGTTTAACTATTTGTGGTCCATATGTAAATGTTCATAACAGGGTGGAACACATTCAGAGACAATGGTGAAAAAAAAACATGTAATTATTAATTTATCCAATCATGAGCTTGCCCATTATTAATTTCTTATTGTTAAACATGTCAGTGTTGTAACAAAATATTTAAAACTTAAAACAATACTTTTTTTTCAAAAATCCTGAGGCCGAAATGTTGCCACAAAAAAGAATCACCCAATTAATGAGATTAAAAGAGATAAAGTGCTGAATATTGATATCCGTTTCCGACCTTGTTTTTATTGCTAATTATTGTAAGAAATCATTAACGTGATCAGTTACTTCATGGATGAGAATCATTAATCATTATTGATAATGAGTAAGGCAAACTGAGTAAATTTGTTATTTCAGAAGAGCGTGTTAAACTGGTACCCAGGAAGTAGCTCTCATTTTCAAAAAGGTTGGTGACCCCTGATTTACTCGCTGCAGCCAATCTGCAACAGATTTTTGTGCATTGTCTGTGACCAAAGCCAAATATGAAACACTGAGTAATTCAAGGAGGGCGGGTTCGGCTGCTCTGTCAGAGCATCAGCGGTGGCTGGGGGAAGGCGGTGCTGGGACCACGCGGTGGCTATAGGCCGAGCGGCGCTTGGCTGCGAGGGCCGCTCGATGCTCCGCGGAGCTTTAATTAGGCCCGAGCAGCTAAGCGCTGCGAAGGCCTATTGTAATCGTGCTGTTTATTATTAGGCCCGAGCAGCTAAGCGCTGCGAAGGCCTATTGTAATCGTGCTGTTTATTAGGCCCGAGCAGCTAAGCGCTGCGAAGGCCTATTGTAATCGTGCTGTTTATTATGATTCTAACGTAAAATAAATTGGCTTTTTGGGGGCTTTATCATATTCAAAAACTCACCAACCTTGGCGGGCGCATAGAGCCTGGTGAAAATTTACGTATTTTGAGGTCCTCGCAAAAATCACACAAGAAACGCCTCAAGGGTGCCACCTACCAACTTTCAAAAGATCCTTTCCTATTCACTTACTTTATCGTAGAGACTTTAAATTCGGTAGAATTGTAGAGCTCCCAAAGACACTCAGAATTTACAATTAATGTCATAGTGCAAGTATCCTAGGAAGTCAGCCATTTTGGATTGAAATCTCGATTTTTCCCCCATTTTAGCCGTTTACACACGTCTCATTTGATCAAACTCCTAGGGATTTCGATCGATCGGCTTCAAACTCGGTCAGATTGTTCATAAGGCATGGCCGATTCAAAGTTATCAAATTCGTGAGTTTTCGAGCATGCTGAAGGGGTCGTACCAGGGGTCAAAGTTCACCGACTCACCAGAATGTAATAAACTGTTATATCTCTTACAAATAAACTCACAGAGCCACCAAACTTTCTGTGTGTGATCACCTTTGGATGACCTACGACACCCAGTTGTGAAATTTTGAGATTACCTAAGCCACGCCCCCTTAGAACAGGAAGTGTCATGTTTTACTGCGAACGTTCACTATCTGACCCCTTTCACCTAATCAACATGAAACACTGTCGACAGACAGAAGACATGTTGGTGTGTCAGGGTGTCCAACCCCGTTTGGTTTGGATGCAGCAGGTGGGCGTGGTGGCGTGGCGAAGTGACCTTTAACGCCGTCTCCTTACGTTTGGCCTTGAATTCCACAGTTTAAAGCCCAGCTGCACCAAACTCACTAGGTTTGATCCTTGTGGGCCCCTCGACAGGAATCCAGTGTTATTTTTTGTGGGCGTGGCCTAATGTCTCAACAGCGCCCCCTTGAAGATTTTAAATAATCAGCCCCAAGCCATTCTTTAACCTAGAATTATGAAACTTGGTACACTTGTGTAGCGTGTCAGGACCTACAAAAAGCCTCTTGGAGCCATGGTCCAAACCCAAAAGAAAGTCGGCCATTTTGGATCAAATTCGCCATTTGCGGTTTTTCATGGACGTCGAATTTGATCGAACTCCTCCTACAGCTTTTGAGATAGACTTCAGACTTGCTCAGCCCAAACTTAAGACATTGAAAGTGAAAATTTATCAAAAGAATTTTCGTACATCAAAGCATGTGGGCGTGGCTAAGTGTCAAACTTTGGCTTTGTGCCATGAAATACTAAAATGCAATAACTTCTACAGGAAAAGTGACAACTTCAACAGACTTTCCATGTCTCATTATTGGCCAGCCTTGATCACATTCACAAGGTCATATGATGACATCACCTTAGCCACGCCCCCCTCCAACAGGAAGTCTCCTGTTTTTGTCTGCCAGTAGTTTTACTTTTACTCTGACTCAAATGGGTTCAATGCTGTGCAAATTGATATGACATGATGATGAACTCTGTGTATGTTTGCTGCTAGCTGAAGCATGTGGCGTGCCTTATTAGCAAATAGCAATGCCAGGCATGTCTACGATCGTCTCTAAATCAACCAGGCTTCATCCAATTTGCACCAGATTTTCTATGATCGACTCTGGTGGACCTCTAAATAGCCCAATAGCATTAGATTATAACTTGACTCCACTGGCCCCCTTCAGTTAATCAAATAGCTGTATCTCCTCTCTACATTGGCCAATCTGCATGAGATGTTGCGGGTTGCACCAGGGAGTGCTGCTGTAAACGCAATGCAGCTAATGTCAACACAAGTGACAAGATAAAGTATCAATCAAGCTGTTCAGGTGCACATACATACTCCCAAAACTTAAACTGTCATGATTTGTGGTTTGTCGGTGGTGATGATGATGACGATGATGATGTTTATTATAATTCATTAAAGAGAAGCTCAAACACAGTCCAGTACGGGCAACATGGCAGGAAATCTTGCACTCATCTAATACAGGGAGCCACTGAAACAACTGAAGACTGCGACAGCTACATTATAACTTGATTCCACTTAGCCCTCTAGGTTAAGTGGAATCAAACCAAACCAAACCAACTTTATTTACATAGCACTTTAAAACAACCACAGCTGATACAAAGTGCTGTACATTAAAACACAATATAATAAAAAATTAAAACATACATCTTAAAAACAAAAACATACAATTTAAAACTAGATCCCGCTGGTGTTGAAAGCCAAGTAAAATAGATGGTTCTGTAGTGTATGTACAGCAGCTATGAAGGTTGCCAGCCTTTTTGGTTCAACCTATCTCTGTGAATTAGCGTGTTCTGACATGAACTTCATCAAGATCAAACACAGAACATGCCTCACTGATGCACATCTGAAAGATGCACTCACAGTTGCAGTTTCAAGTTACACACCACATTATTTTGTACTGGTGAACAGCATGCAATGACAGTCTTCTCACTAATAAGGAAACCAATACCAGATGTCAGTGGCAACATGGCAGTGTCATGGCAAAGTTTATTAAAATATTGAGGAATTGTGTTCAATTTAAAAGTGTGTACATGACATATAACAGTTATAATTTTGTTAAAAATGCATGTCATGAGTTCAAAATGTGATAAGATTTATTTTAAAATATGTAAGTTGATTTTTCTTTAACATTACATAGCACAAAGCCAAAGTTTGACACTTACCCATGCCCACATGCTTTGATGTAGGAAAATCCTTTTGATAACTCTTAACCTTCAATGTCTTAAGTGTGTGCTGAGTGAGTTTGAAGTCTGTATCTCAAAAGCTGTAGGAGGAGTTCGATCTGATGCAACGTCTATGAAAAACAGGAAATGTCGGTTTTGATCCAAAATGGCCAACTTCCTGTTAGGTTTGGGCCATGGTTCCTAGAGACTTTTTTGTACATCCTGACAAAAAAGGATGTATACATGTGAACTTCGTACACACATGTGTTCTTCAGTATGATGCAAAGCATAGCTGCTTCCTACAATTCACAGAAGAAGAAACTACTCACAATGCTGGTGTTACTATTTCCCCATCAGATACGGTTGCCTCAGCGTCTCTTCACAGCTCCACACAGCACAGGTGGCAAAATACAGGCTGCTTTTTCAGCGCTCTTATCTAGAGAACTACCGACCAGGACCAGCCCCGGCTCCAGACGAGTTTAACAGGGGGGCACCGACTTCTTTTGGGGGAGCTATGAGTTTACATAGCTGAACATAGATAACATCAGTAGCCTACAGGCTAATTGTTAACAAGCTTAATGTGCTGTGTTGATATTAGCTAGCTAGTCATCTTTTAGCTATCATTACCTGAATCCAACAGCTTTACTCAACTCAGTCGATTAGTTTGGGGTAAAAAACTGTGCAAAGATATTTACGTTTTTCTGTTTTGCTGCCATAATTCTAATACAGATGTGCAGCAGCAGCAGGTGTCTAACAGGTGTAAACCCAGCGCAAGTGTCTCAGCGTTCATGTTGCGTTTGAAGGCGGCTCGGAAAAACAGGTTATGACTTGTTAACAACGGATTAAACTGTTTTTACTGCTGATAAAGGTGACAGGGGACACGGATATGGGAAGTGCGGGAGCTCCTATTATCAAATTGATATAAGAAAAACAGACTATTGGTCATGATGCGATTTAGTTTTCAAACCCACATGCAAGAACACAATCAGACAGGCGAGTAAAGTACAATGATTGTTTATTGAAAGAACAGGAAGTGAGTACTGGATCAGCGGACCGGGTCGTCTGACTGTCAACAGGGGAACACAGAGTTAGGAGGAGATCAGCGGTGATTTTCAGGGAGAAACAGATGAGGGCTTACTTGGAAGGTAGGTGGTGTAGATGGAGTGGAGCGAAGGCAGTGAGCTTGTACGAGAGCGGTCAGGTAACTTCACCTGAGAGGACAGCCTGGAACTAGGTCTGTCAGAGGTTGATCTCCGGGGGGTTCGGGCGTGGCTCTCCTGACCCGTAGCGTCCCGAAGGGGAATCCACCGGAGATGGATCAACGAGAGGGGAAAATACGCACACACACGAGGGGTGGCGTCTGACCGGTAACACCGGCAGCGTCGAGGGAGGACACAGAAGGTAGGCACACCCGAGGGGTGGCGTCTGACCGGTAACACCGACAGCGTCGGGAAAACACACAGGAGGCTGATGATCCACGAAGGGGAATAGGCACACTCACTCAGAACCCAGCGACGATGGATCACACCAGAGCAACGAGGAGGCGGCAGGATAATCTGACGAGGAAGACAACAGGGGTTAGACTGGAGCAGATCACAGAAGGCCTATTTCTGGAACGAATGTTACCGATGTAAGCAAACACTCAGGCGATGAGACGAAGAGGTGCTGCTGCTTATATCCGTAGTCCACGCCTCCTAAACGAGTCGCAGGTGTGAGTACGGGTTGAACCTGGCAGCTTCTCAGGGGTTGTGTGTGCATGTGCCATCTGGTGGACACCAGGCGTAACAACGGTTCCATCCATAATAAAAAAAAAAAAACCCAAACAAACAAAAATAAAGAAAAGACTAACAAAATAACTGGGGAAGACACAGAACCTGACACTATTGGCCATTCCAAAGTAAAAACAATAAACAGCTTCCAGTCCGCAGCTCGCTACAGACACCGTGAAAGCTCAAACATGTTTCAGCAAAGTTATCCCACTTTTTCCAACTGCATGCACCCTAATCAGACAATGCGTGTTTTCTCCCAATTTATGGGAGAACGGTACCTGATGGGGAAACACGAAACCACATGCCTTCAAGTACAACTTTTTTTTAAACACATGCGCACTTTCAAAGTTTCAAAGAACCTAGCACCAACTAGGCGCAGCGAGAGCATTACATGTTTTCGATGTGTACCGTTACTGTGTAAACACAGATCGTAATTAAAACGTTTTCATGTAAACGATCAAACAAAAACTGAACAAAAGTTTCATTTTTGTTGGATCGTTGTCGTGTAAACGCCCCCTTAAATTATCCCAGAATGCTAAAATGTAGTATTTTCAAGTAAAAATGCATTCTTAGATACCTGGAATGTTACTTCGGACAGTCAAATGAAACCAACTTTATGATAAAGCTGCTTGCCATATCCGTAATCATGTAATATGCTCTGGCCTTCAAATATGGTTTCGAGCGAATGAGCAACGCATATATTCCGGTGATGTCATATGCAGTGTGTTCTATTGGTTGTTTTAGAGTTATACTGTTATTTCATTGGTTGTTTTCAACAATTGTTTTGTTTGCCTTTTTAATGTTCTTCCACGTGAGAAAAGAGCCAGTCTTCTACAGACACACTCTGAGTTAGCTTCGTGTGAGCTTGAGTTGTCAAACTTTCCAGACACTGGAACTTTACTGTATAGCTTTTAAGCATATTTAGTTGGTTCATCAACTCTTCGAGGATATTTTCATCCAGGTAAGTAAAATGTGTTTTTTAAAGACGTTATGAATGATGTTCGTTACGTTTGCAAAAAAGTAGAGGCTTGTAGTAATTGGCATTAGCTTTGGAGAAGCTAGTAATGGCTTGCTACCTGAATGAAGTCGGGGCGAAGTGTAATTTTATCTATTTATAACACAATACAGGGGCTAATTAAGAATATTGTACACACAGTAGCTTTTTGTAGTGTTGGATTGAGAATAGGGGAAATATTATCGTCCGGCTGGGCATTGGTGCGGATGAAAGTGAAGCAAAGTCTCTGTAGAGCTACGGTAGACTTACATATTGCTGTTTTTTTTCCCTCCCTATTGCTGGGTTGTAGACATGTGGTATGCATGACGTGGGGGAATTCAGATGGGCTTTAGGAAGTGGATTTCTCCGGTTTAAAAATTAGCTAAATGGATTACAGCTGTAAGTTAATTCCCTGAATTTACTAGAATACATGCGATCTCTCAAGAATATATATGCATATAGTTAGGATATGATCCATTTTTTTCTCTTTTTAAAAGACTTGTTTAATGCAACGTTTTCCAACCTTGTTCAACAAGACACACCGACCTGCATGTTTTAGATTTTGCCCTGCTTCAGCTCACATGATTTTAATTAATAGCTGATTAAAGGGGTTTTGCTGAATTGCAATCATCTGAATAGGGTTTGTTGAAGTAGGGGGAATCTAGTGTTTTACAGAGACACAAGATTATGAATCTCCAGTAGAATTAAAATAATTCTTTACTAGGCGGCCCAAGAACATAGAAATAACATGGTTTGCTCGTTTGTGTTGGTAATGGCATTGCCAGGTTATTTACTTAAAATAGGACAACTCACTTTAAATGGGGAGAATCAAGGAGACAGGTATTTAATGCTTTTGGATCTTCACTGAGTCAATATTAAATATCATTATTGGAATTCAGGGTTTTGAAAACTGTCATAAGGGTTGTTGTATAATATGAAGTTTGTAGCAGCAGATGGTTATTAATAATTCATTTAAAGTTGGGTAAATCCCCAATGTTGTATGACAAGTCTTTTTTGCCAAAACAATATGGATCATATGCTAAATGTACAGCTTTATTTTTGAAATATTTACTGCACCAACTCAGTTAGGGCATTTGCACATTTCTATGATCCACTTTGCTCCATTTTTAACTGGAAAAACCCTGTTACTGATTACATCTCCATTTTGTGTTTCATTCAGGTTGGGTTGCATATCTGCAATAAATATTTGTAATTAGTATAATATGTGATATTTTTGAGAAATATGGTAGTTTCTGCATTCAAATTTGAGACTTGACAGGTGTTTTGGGGATTTAATTATTTTTTAAGGGATTGAATTTTAATCTGTGAAAGCTGCAGTTTGAGTTTTTATTTTGTAAAAATGACAGTATTTTGGTTTTTTGGGTACATTTTCTACTGGATTCCTTTCAGTGATTGTCTTTTTTAAATAATGTAAATTATGAAAGGTATGATTTTTAATATCTAAAAGCAATATCAAAAATCTTAAATTTAGTTAAGTGATGTTTCATATTTTAGTTTTTAAAGTGTTTTTAATACATTTTTCAATTATTGCTGTAATCATCTATAAATCTGTATGCCACTGAATCCTTTAATGTTTAAATGCAGATGCCTAGAGGAAAATCTTATCGAAGATCTCTGGCTGCTCTCCGACGAATGGAAACAGCTCGAGTCCGAATAGGAATCCCAGAGACCTTCATTGATTTTGTTTCACGTCAGTCTTTATTTTAATCAAATTTTTTAAATGTGATTTTATATTTGTATGACATGAAATATTAGGAGTACATATTTAACTTTTTTTTAAATGCTTATTTCTATTTTTGCTTGTTCTTCAATAGGGAGTGGAACTGGCTGGCGACATTGAGTTAAAGACAGGCCCTCCTGTTCATTTACCAATCATTGTCACAAGCTTGTAATTCCGGAGGAGCGCTCTGATGGAAAAGTAAGTGTAA
Source organism: Poecilia reticulata (assembly GCF_904066995.2). Lineage (NCBI taxonomy): Eukaryota > Metazoa > Chordata > Actinopteri > Cyprinodontiformes > Poeciliidae > Poecilia > Poecilia reticulata. The sequence continues at coordinate 29,621,819 of NC_088847.1, read as the reverse complement.
TTAGAATTAATTTCAAATAGAATGTGTTTGCATATTTCTCATCTTTCTATGTTTTTCTCTGTTTTGAAGTTTGTGCTGCTGATTGGCGCGTCTCATCTGCGATTGTTTGTTGACAGGATTGTTAAGATTTCTGAGAGGTGCATTGATTTTGGAGTGATGTGCACTCCTGGTGCGTCTGCAGCTAACTTGCGCATTGAGGCCTACCAAGCTATTGTTCTCCGTCAGCCTGATGCTGTCTGTGTGACGGCTCCTTCAAATAATCTTACTGCATCCCTTAATCCAGAGGAAGCGGGAGAGGAATTTGAAAAGTACCTTTGACCGTCTTGTATCATTGGCCTAAAGTATGTTGTTTGTTACTACCCAATAGTAAGTCCGCCTACTCCTCACAACTCTTCGGACTCACTACTGCCCAGTTCTCTGTCTAACAGGTCCGGAAAATCCCCAAAACTTGAGTCTTACCCTAATGATAGTTTATGGAGGATTATCTAGTTAAACTGGGGTCGGAAAGGACTCGTCCAGCTCTAACTACCTTCAATCCAGAAGTTATGACCCTTTACAGTTGAGAAGCAATCAGCTGAGTAGCCCTCACAGCTGCCTAACCCCTACAACCACTCCTGTTAACGGTAGCTCCTCTCCTAATGTAACGGCACTTGTTAACGGCTAGATTAAGTTCAGTGACTTAGATTTAAGTCCCAGGGTCATTATTTTAACACTCACCAGAGGAAAACACAAAGCCACCCTATCTTTAGAATCATGTATGTTTACTTTACCGTAATCAGGAGAACTGGCAATGATTAAGACTGACACAATTAAACTCACTGTTCACAATTCTCATTGAAACTTTAGTATAAGATTTTATTAAGCAAGCTTTAGCAGGGGCATTTAACAGGCAGGTTAATTTCCCAAAAGTTATAAAATAAGTAATTATATAACAGATTCAAATATAAATCATCCACCCTAACCTGGGTCACTAAGTTCACTGAGCGAGGCTTTGGGGGAAGCAGGTCAACTCATACCCGATGGTTCTTGTTCTCGGCAGCTGTAATCTTTAGACGCCCTTGGTCAGAGTCCTTGTCCAGCCGGAGCAAAGTCCCCTTTCTGAAGAGAAGCGGAGCAAAACCGTGCGTTGTCCTTATAACGTGCAGAATCTTTGTCAGATGACCTCCGTCTCTTTTCCAAGTCGGCTGCGGCAGGGTTGAGAGCGTTGGGTAGAGGCAGAGGAGTTGGTCGGATCTGGAACCAGGGTTGGTGGCCGGTGGAACTTGTCCCTTCTTGGCGGCGTGAAGTCTTTGAGCTTTTCCTCGGTCCCGGGGTGTAGTCCTCCGCTGGTCTTTAGCCTGCTTCCTCTTGTTGGCTCCTCTTCTGCGCCGGGGACGAAGAACCCCGTCTCTGCCTTGTGTTTCAGCTTTTAAGCTCTCAACTCGGGGCGGTCTACTGGGCAGGGCTGCATTACCTCAGTGCATTACCTCAGCGCCTGCTCACTGCATTTCACTGTCCCAAGCCTCCGATGACTCATTTCTGCCTCTTTACCTCATTGAGGCGCTGCCTCTGTTTCCCGTTGCACATCTGTTTCTGATTCTGCCCCACCCTCGCTCAGCATACAGTGACTCATTTTTTATTCTCCTCACAAAACATAATCAACATTTTACTTCATGATCTTTCTTCTTCACACATTTATTCTTAATCTTTAATAATCATTGATTAACATGCCGCGATCGAGTTATTCAACCCTTATTTTCCACAATGCATTATAACACTCAGTTGATTAAAGGTACAGAACATATATTTTTGATTACATATTACAGACATTCCTTCATTGGCATATGTATGATTATTTTAACCTGTTACAAACCATAATCATTGTTAAATCATCATACAAAGTTTACTGTTATCTCTCAGGCCTTTAATCCGTTTTCTGCGTGTACCTGGACAGATCTCACATGCTTATACCAGATTTCACGACAATGTACTGTGTTTTCAGCATGAATGTAAAGCAGTGTTCATTAATTTTAGTTTGCAGAGACCACTGTCTAGCATGTTTTAGGTATTTCCCTTCTGCTAGACATATGTAAAATGCAGAGCAATGGTCACTGAGGAGTGGAATTGAGAAACGGTGATATAAGCATAAATGTCTAAATGGGTTGTTTTTCTTAGGTTTTTTGTACTGGCTTCCCCCTGCGCTTGACTGAATCCCTAGAGAAGCAGAACTTGTTTCAGCAAGAATTTCATCGCAGGGCAGCAAAGCTTGGTAGGTATTTAATACGTTTCTCTTTGGTAAAATGTATTATAGGTCTTTGTATGTTGTGTTTGGTGAACGGAATGTATGATTTTTTTATTTTTATTTTGTCCTGGTCTTTTCAGGTATCCCCTATTTTCCTGTAGCTGACTACTTTCCTCTGAAGCGTCTCAATCTGTGGAGCCCTGATGGCGTGAGTACATAGTCATTTTCAAAATAGGAAGGTAAAATTGTGCATTTCTATGGAATGATAATTTTATCTCTCATTGTAATGTGTGCAGATCCACCTCAGCGATGACCACAGCATGCCCATTCTCCAGAAACTCATGTGGATGTTTGCTTATTGATATCTCTAAATGTCAACTCCAAAGCCACCGGTACAGAGTCAGGCAGCTACTGGTTACAAGCCAAGATTTGTTCCTTGCATTGTTGTGAAAGGGGAGGAAAGAAGAGTCCCATCTTTGCCATCTTCAGAGTGGACTCTTGTGAGATCTGGCAGAAAGGTATCGATATATTTGCAGTTTCCTTGCAGTAGAAGAAAGATGTTTCTTTAACTGTTAAATATCTTAAACAACTCATATGTGCTCTATCTTTACAGAGGAACCACTCAGGGGAATTGGATTCTTCTGATTCACTGAAAAAAAGGTGGTTCATCACAAGGTATTTGAGGCTTGTAGCGATTTATAAGATCTAATTGTAAATGTTACTGGTATCTTAATTCAAATTTTTATTTTGCAGATTGATGGAACTCCAGTATCATTAAGAAAGTGTTATGTTCTGCTGAATCCTTTCCGCTTTTCACCTGATATCTTGGTTGCCATGGAAACTGTCTCTCCATCAGACCTTTCAGATGTTCACAAAGGCAATGAAGTAATTTGCAGAAGACTGGAAGTACCATTTACCATCTTAGTATTTCTTTTATAAAGAATACAACGATAAACATCACAATACATACCAACTGGCTGGGAGGACTCGCCGACAGACCAAGACAGTTCAACATCTCCTGAGATTCACAAGGCAGCACATTGCAGACAGACATCTTGGCTACTTTAGCTTTAGCCTCAACCTAAAACCAAATAAGACCAAAGCAAAATATTAAACTTACTTTGCACAAAGTCAACAAAGATTCAATATAACATGTTTTCAGTTAAAACAACTCAATATTCATTATACATTAAACCTTAATTTGCAAAATACTTTTATTCTACAATAACAAATTATTAACTTATGTTTTCACAAACCTGCTGTCTCCCAGCTGACTTCTTTTGATGTTCCACAGACTTTGTCTATAACAAACATTTCAGGTTTGTGTGTATTAAGAAAAATATTTTCTAATTGTCATAAAATCTAATTTATTTGGAATAATACAGTATAACTTATTTGTTTAATGTGTTATGCATAATGTTGGATATGTTTCAATCCATAACATTGAAACGTTACATGTAAATATTTTGCAGGGACATATTATCTGTACAAATAGTAACAAACTGTAAGCAATTAATCAGAATCCCCTCAATGAATTACTGAAATGTCAATTAACTAAGATAATGCAAAAGTTCTTTCTTTGGATTGTAACAATGTTTCAGATGTAGTTTTAGCTTGAGTAGATGTAGAATCTCTAAAATAAAGAGGAAATCTTAGCATATATTTTAGGCCAAAAATGCTCAAGAGATCATGCTTATTTTGATTAGAACATAAATGCAGCAGAAAAGGGTGAGGTTTTCAATTGTATTGGAAGTGTTTGTACATTTTTATTTTTTTGGATGTAGCAGTTGTGCATGTCTACTTTCTTAAATACGTTTGAAGGTAATATACTAAATGATGTCATAGTTTACTGCAAATGCGTCATTTGTTTGGAGCTTAATGGTGACTGCTGTGTTGGCACAAATATGTATATAAAAAGTAATGTTCCATGTGGTATACTATGTACAAAATGAAATATAGATGGGTATCATGTTTAATGTTATCTGATTTGTCTTTTGGGGAAAAAAGTAATGCAAGTTTGCTTTCTAACATATTTTAGGAAAAGAACCAGACTGTAGATGAGAGTTAGACTGTAGGGAATGTTTTGTGTCTTCTGACATTTATAACCAATTAACAGAATGCAAAGAAAAACGCTGATTGCAGGACCACTGTAATACACATTTTAGCTGGAACCTCACTACAATAATCTTTAATTGTTTGTACATGTTACTTATTTATGTTGTAAGAAATGCTAAAATGAAACATTCAAATTATGTGCATATATTTTACAATTATTTGAGATTATTGAATAACTTTTTGTGCAGTTCCGCTAAACATTTTTCATTTACGGAAAAAGACTTAATGATTGGCAGTGCACGCAGACGTCATCCAAAGGTAAGACTGATCTTTTATGTAGGTGTTTGGAGGGGTTGCAGTCGGCTCTTGTCCCAGGGACATTTTTTGGTAGTAATCGGTCTACCTCTCGGACCCTCATGTCATGCAGTATTGTAGCTGCAATAAAACATCACATTTCTCCCATTTGTACCTGGAAGACGTCGGATGTAGATGAAGTCTCTGTACAAGGTCGCAAGTTGGCAGAATATATTGCTCGAGAAAGACCCAGCATAGGCTCAAAGGCAGAGTTGTGCAAGTTGGTTCAAGATCAGACTATTTTTGGTGGAAAGTGGAATGTAGGAATTTGTGACATGGTGACATGTGATTTTGACCAGGAGGGGGAACTCTTTGAACTATTACAAATGTATTTGATGAGAAATGGAATGTGTATCTTTTGTCTTCATGATGCAACTACCTTGGTAATCCAGCATGGAGAGTACTTTGCTGTTGTAGACTTTGGAACACGGAATTCGGAGGGCTTAGCATCAGAATCTGGTACGCCTGTAGTGGTGTTTAACACAAGCTTACTTGATTTAATGGTTCATTTGAACAAACTTGGGGAATCCTTATATGCAACCGGATATGCAATCTATGCCATTTCTGTAAAAGAGATGTGCAGTAATATGGAAACATGCACAGCACTGACTGAAGACACACACTCTACAGATGCATGCCATGCTTCCAGTAGCCATGTTGCATCATTCAGTGGGTCATTTCATCAGGGTGAGGATCGCTTTACATATGGTGGACTTCAGTGTGCAGCCATTAGACTTGTTGCTTTAACAAAGCACACACTGACAAGCGTTTTTTTCGTGGAATATTGAGATATTGGACGATGTACTGACTGCAGGTGATGAGCTGTACACAGCTTTGCATGACGGCCATTTAATCAGTGGTGGACATGAGCTTCTTGCTATTCCAGACTTGCCTGAAAATATTCATGTTGATGGACAGCATTTTGAATGTTTTTATCATGCAGATTATGCTTCTGGAGATGTGGATATACTGGGAGGACAGTTAATAGAGGAGGGTGTGCTTACTACTCTCTGGGATGGATTGAGTAAGATGTGTGGAAAGTATGAAACCTGCTTTATGACAGTATGTGGCAGTACTTGTGCTCTCATCAGTAATAGTGGGCGTTATGCTATTGTAGACTCCCATGCACGTAACAATGAGGGCATGGTAGATGCACATGGTAAGAGCGTTGTTCTTTACTTTAACTGTATAGATGATGTCTTTGCATATCTTACAAGGCTTTCTGCTGAACTGAATGTCACTCGGAGGTTTTTTGAGATCAGTGGAGTTGATATTGTTCAGATGGACTCAAGTAAAAGTGTATCTGAACATTCAGCTGCTGTTCCAAGTAGCACTAGTCTGTTTGAAGGGAGCAATGGTGATATACAGGAGGATTCTTATGGAGGACCTTCATTCCAACTGCAAACATCAAACAGGGATGATGGTGATGATGATGTGGTTGTTACTGATGTCCAAAATAAGGAATTGTATTTTAACCCCATCTCTGAAGACATTGCACGGTCATTGTGTGGCAAGTTTAATGTAGAGTTTGAACGGGCACATTCTGTATCTTGCGTGGTTGGTGAACTGGGTGTGCCATGTATGACAGAAAAAATAGTAGGTGATGGAAACTGCTTTTTTAGAGCACTTAGTCAAGCTGTCAGTGGCAATCAGAAATCTCATCGCAAAATTTGGCTTGCTGTCACAAACCAGTTAAAAAAGAATTTCCAAATATATACAAGTATTCTCAGAAATGAGTATTCTTCCATGTCAGAATATATTAGGACTTCAAGGATGCAATATGTTGGCAGTTGGGCAACTGAAGTAGAGATTCAAGCAGCAGCTGACTTTTTTGACATAAATATCTTTACTTATTGTAGTGATAAATGGCTTAAATATACATCTACAAACAGTTTGTGCAATCATGGTCTCTATTTGCAAAATATTAATGGTAATCATTATGAGAATGTTCTTTGTGTAAAGCAGCCCAAGTCACAAATATGTTATGGTTATTGCACAAATCAAGATGTTTCTGGGAAATGTAAAACTCGGAAAGCTATTGCAAAACAAAAAATCGCTCTTGTAGAGATGGTCAAAACTGAGAGTTTTGTGCAAGAGGAGTGTGTGGGTATTTTGCAAGATGATCAAGAGACTTTGCTATTTACTCCCCTGTCTGAAGTTACTGCTAAAACTCTGTGCAACAAACTAAAAATAGACTTTGAAGAAAACAATTTCCAACCAGTAAAATTGGGAGGGCCTTTAGGAAGTGTGTGTAAAACTAAAAATATTGTAAATGATGCCAACAGTTTTTTCAGAGCTATATCTCATGTACTCAGTGGTTCACAGAATAATCACCGTAAAATTAGACTTGCTGTAGTTTCATATATAACCAAGAATATAGAAGAATGTGAAGAGTTTCTGGGAAGAGATTATGCTTCTGTGTCAGAATATGTTAACCAGTCACAGATGAAGTACTTGGGTCACTGTGCTACCGAAATTGAGTTTAAATCTGCTGCAATCATGTTGGGATTGGACATTTATGTATTTAATGGCACACAGTGGAGCAAATACAGTTCAAAAAACAGTAATTTTACTCATGAAGCTCTGTATCTTCAGAACTGTAATAATCATTTTGATGCTGTTATGTGTGTAAAGCAGGCTAATAAAGACTGTTGCTTTGAACTTTGTAATCCAAATGGTTCATTACAGACAAAATCCATTCAAACAAGATCTTCCCAAGTACAGAAAGATACAAAACAAACTGTAACAAGCAATAAAAGAAACTACAGTTTTTCTATGTATTTAAGACAAAAAAGGAATGGGAAGGAAATGATCAAATACAAAACTCAAATGACATATATGCAAAAAGTAAAATTTAAGCAGAATAACAAATACAAGACAAATTTTTTATACAAGGAAAAGAAGAAAAACTCTAGTAGAACAAAATATCATGATGATGAGACTTATCGAAAAAAGGTTCAGCTGAGGACTATTAATAAATATACTAAAGACGAATCTCATCGAGAGAAACTGAAGCAAATTGGCATTGCTAAATATAAGAAAGACGAATCTTATAGAGACAAACTGAAGCAAATTGGCATTGCGAAATACAAGAAAGACGAATCTTATCGAGAAAAACTGAAGCAAATTGGCATTGCGAAATATAAGAAAGACGAATCTTATAGAGACAAACTGAAGCAAATAGGCATTAAGAAATATAAGAAAGACGAATCTCATCGAGAAAAACTGAAGCAAATTGGCATTGCAAAATATAAGACGAATCTTATAGAGGCAAACTGAAGCAAATTATCATTGCGAAATATAAGAAAGACGAATCTTATCGAGACAAACTGAAGCAAATGAGCATTAAAAAGTATAATGAAAATGAATCTCATAGACAAAAAGTAAAAGAATCAAGTAAAAAGCAATACCTTTATCCAGGACATAAGTTGCACATAATATCAGATGTAAAGCTAAAAAGACAGGAGATTAAAGAAAAGTCAAAGGAGTTTGATTTTGTTGTTGCACAATTTTTGGAGAAGGTAAAAGAGGGGCCAAATTTTGTTTGTTGCGTTTGCTTTCGTCTGTTGTTCAAGCATCAGATATTGAATTGTCACAAAGACCAGTACAGAAAAACTAAAGAAATGTCTTTAATTGCAGATAAATGTATAAGTGACGATTATGTGCATAGGTGTGATGATGTGTGTGCATCTCCATGCACTCTTAATACCTGTCGAAATAGGCTGTATATCTGTTATTCTTGCCATTATAAAATGAGTAAAGGTCAAATACCCTCAGAAAGTTCATGTAATAATTTATCTGTTGATCCCATCCCACCTCAGTTGGCATGTTTGAATACTTTGGAGCAACACTTAATTGCTTTACATCTACCATTTATGAAAATGCTGGCTTTGCCCAAAGGTGGACAAAATGGAGTGCATGGACCTGTTACATGTGTCCCTACAAATATAGTTGAAACTTGCAGCCTGTTGCCAAGAAGTAATATGGAAGGCTCTTTGTTACCTGTGAAGTTGAAGCGTAAATTGACATACAAAGGTCATTATGATTATCAGTATGTTGATACAATGCATGTCCAGGAAGCTCTTCGGTACTTGAAACATTGTAATTCTCATTATAAAGATGTAGAGTTCAATGAATCTTGGATCAATGAGTTTTCTCCAGAAGAAAATAGTTCAATTTTAATAAAGAATGAAAGTCTTAAAGAAGATGAGGACATAGATGAAAATGATGATGACCTTTTACATGACAGACAGCAACACTGCATGTTCCAGGACACTTGTCTTATGCCAGTAGATATAGGACAAGAAGCTTTGGATCAATATGTTGATAATGTGTTGAATATTGCACCAAGTGAAAATAATAACCCGGTTAAATTGCTTTCTGATTGTACAAATGAAGCAAAATGTTTCCCTGTTTTGTTTCCTTTGGGGTATAATACATACCATGAAAAGCGGCAATATCGTTTGACTTTAAGCCGCTACTTTAATAACAGACTTCTTCATGCTGATGGTAGATTTGCACGTAATGTAGAATACATCTTCTTTGCTCAATACATGTCAGAACTGGAGCAAGTTGTCTCTAAAGTGTCTATAGCATTGCGTAAAGGCACAAGTCCTACATTTCAAAATATGACTGAGGTATTAAAAAATGAGGACTCTTTAAATAAGTTGTTACAGTTTGATGATGGGTATCGCTTCTTGAAACCTATTCGAGGCACACCTGCCTTCTGGCAGTCGGCTCAACGCGACTTGCTAGCTTGTGTTAGAATGTTAGGAAAACCCACATGGTTTGCCTCGTTTTCGTCTGCTGATATGAGATGGAAAAATTTACTTTACAGCATTTTGAAGCAGGAAGGGCGAACGCAGACTTTGGAACAGTTGCAGTGGGCAGATAAGTGTGAATTGCTGCGTCAAAATCCTGTTACTGCTGCCAGAATGTTTGATTTTAGATGGCATGTTTTTGTTAAAGAAGTTTTAATGTCTCCTTCAAATCCAATTGGAAAAATTGAAGACTACTATTATCGTGTAGAATTCCAGCAGCGTGGTTCTCCCCATTGTCATTGCCTTTTTGGATTTCTGGTGCTCCAATTCTCGACAAGAACACAGATGAAGAGGTTACTGCATTTATTGATAAGTATGTAACATGTGAAATTCCAACTGAAGAAGATCCGTTGTTTGAAGTTGTTACATCTGTACAGCAGCATTCAAAACGACATTCAAAATCTTGTAAAAAGAAAAAAACCGTTTGTCGTTTCAATTTCCCACGGCCTGCATCTTGCCGAACCTTTATTTGTCGCGGTGAAAAATATCAAGATCCAGTGAAGACTTGCAAATGCAATTTGAATAAAACTGATGAGCCACATTGTGAATGTCTTAGCAAGGACAAGAAAAGTTGGGAACAAATTGAGAGAGATAGAGCAAGTGATATTTTAACTAGTGTAAAGAATGCCATCTCGGATGAGAACTGTACATATACTACTGTGGAAGAAATGTTTCAAGCTTTGGGGATAAGTCAAGGTTTATTTGAAACTGCATATAAGCGATCCAGTAGGAATACTCATGTCGTGTTGAAAAGACAAATTAATGAAGTCTGGATTAATCAATATAGCAGGCCGCTGTTAAAAGCTTGGAATGCAAATATTGATATCCAGTACTGTGTTGATGCATATGCATGCTGTGTTTATATAGTATCTTACATGTCCAAAAGTGAGCGTGAAATTGGCCTTCTGTTGGGAAATGCGCAGAGAGAAGCAGCTAAAGATGGTAATGTTAGTGCTAAAGAGGCTTTAAAGACACTCGGTAGTGTCTATTTACATAACCGGGATGTTTCTGCTCAAGAAGCCGTGTACCGACTGACTAACATGCATTTAAAGGAGTGCTCTCGGAAAGTTGTTTTTATTCCAACAGGTGATAATATTGTGAAAATGAGTTTACCCATCTCTGTTTTGAGAGAAAAAGCTTCTTCTCAGGATCTTACCCCAGAAGACATGTTTATGACCGGTATAGTTGACCGCTATAAGAATAGGCCGAATGAAGATGTGTTTTCTGATATGTGCCTGGCTACGTTTGCTTCAAAGTATCGTGTTTTGTCAAAAAATGAGAAGTGTATAAATTCAGTAAAGTTGAACAATGGCTTTGGGATTGTTGTAAAAAGAACTCGGACAAAACCAGCAGTTGTTCGATATGCACGTTTCTCTGAAACGAAACAGCCAGAAAAGTTTTATCAAAGTATAATGCAGTTATTTCTGCCTTACCGCTTTGATAGTGAACTTAAACCTGCACATTGTGAAACCTATGGTGACTTTTACAGGACTGGTTTTATTGGATTTGTTGATGGAACAAAACATTCTGTAAAGTCTGTTGTAGATTTAAATAGGAGTGAATTTGAGTTGGAATCTGATCATTTTGAGGCTGTGGACAATGTTACTGGTGATGTCATGCTGGAGGATACATGGGCTGAGTTGTGTCCTGAGGTTGAATTGGAACGCTTGGAGTGTGTGGAATTACGAAAAGAGAAACCAATAGAAAATGATGCTCAGGAACATATTCCTGATTTAAGTTCTAACCCTAAAGACATTTCAGTATTTGAGAAAAAACAAATGAGTAGATCTGAAGGCCTTGTATTGATTAGATCTTTGAATGAAAAACAGTTTTCTGTTTTTTATCAAATCCGGCAGTGGTGTTTAAATAAGGTTAATGGAAAAAATCCAGAACCATTGCACATATTTATTACAGGGGGGGCCGGTACAGGGAAAAGTCATTTAATTAAGGCAATTGAATATGAATCAAAACGGTTATTGTCTACTGTGTGTAGGTTTCCTGATAATACATGCGTATTACTGACAGCTCCCACTGGCATTGCTGTGTATAATTTAGAAGCGACAACAATCCACACCACTTTTTCTATTGGAAAGGATGTACACCTACCGTATACTCCTTTGGGCAAAGATAAACTAAATTCCTTGCATGTCAAATATAGTGATCTTCAACTTCTTATTATAGATGAAATATCAATGGTTGATCACAATCTCTTATCATATGTTAACGGCCGATTGCGTCAGATTAAACAAACCACGAAAGTATATGGGGGTATCAGTATAATTACTGTCGGCGATGTCTATCAGCTCCCCCCTGTTCGAGGTAAGCCGATATACGCTGAGGGTGTTGCCACAAATATATGGTCAGAGTTATTTCAAATTGTAGAATTAACTGAAATTGTGAGGCAAAAAGATGCTGCGTTTTCTCAACTGCTAAACAAGATGAGAACTTGTTCCAAAAGTACACTAATGCTGGCGGATGATATAAACATTTTAAAACATTGTGAAATGGGTGAGGTTAGCTCAGCCTTGCACATATTTGCGACTAATAAACAAGTGAGCGAGCACAATATTCATCAATTATATCAGACTTGCCCTGAATTTGTTAGAATTGGGGCACAGGATTATGTAAATGATAAAAAAACGGAAAATTGAGGTTGTTGGAAGGGAGTCATGCAAAAGCTTCAAATACCTGCTTATCAGAAGTGTTGTTATTGGGCAAAGGAGCACGTGTTATGTTGTGTAAAAATGTGGATGTTAATGATGGTTTAGCTAATGGTGTTGTTGGTACTGTGACAGAAATATTAATGCCTGAAAAGGACAAGTTTCCTAAAGTGGTGTATGTTAAATTTGATGATGAACGAGTAGGCATTAAGAAGAGGAAGAGTTGCCACTATACATCATCAGATTTGGCTGGATCCACACCTATTGAACCTGAGGAGGACAGAGCCACTGTTAAAGGCGGCTTGCGGCGGCAATTTCCTCTCAAGTTAGCATGGGCATGTACTGTACACAAAGTTCATGGAATGACTGTTGAGGAAGCTGTTGTTTCTTTTAGTAAAATCTTTGCCTCGGGACAAACTTATGTGGCCGTGAGTCGTGTTAAAAGTCTTTCAGGATTGACAATTCAAGATTTTGATGAAAAGAAAAGCCTAGGTATCCTTAGGCTTGAAAAGTGAAGCAGTTGTTCCATATGCCGCACTTAAACGGGAAGTGGGATGCTGTTTTCACATGGATAGTCGGGGAATAATTAGAAGATACCCACTCCAAGACGACTGCAGCTGTCTCCGAACTACTGCCTCCTCAATTAAATTTGGTTAAGCACATTAATAAGAGGGAAAGACAGGGAGCAAAAACAAGGGATGCCCACATCCCACTTACACACACCTGACATACAAAAGGAAATGGGGAAAGATAAACCAAACCAAGGGGTCTTTGAGCCCCGCTTGCACTCACAACACTTGCATATCTACACCACACAATCATATCAGATTCAAGTTCACTGATCAGAGGAGGACAGTTCCTACATAAAATTGGAATTTAAAACCTCTCCTTAGAAAAAGGTTTCGTTTCTTGCATTAAGTTATTTATTAAGCTTTGACAAATTAACAATTGGATACAGACCTAAAAGGAATAATGAAAAAGCAACATTTTAATAATTGGCATATTATTGATATTTATTGTCCCTTTGGGGTCAATAAAGAATTTTTGAATTTGAATAATGATTAATATGTACGTGTGTTAAATCTTTGAAGCTGTTCTTAATGCAGGGTTTGCTTTACCTTGTCACATAGCACAAAAAAGCAAAGGCAGTTTATTGGTACTTCCATTTGTGGAACTGGGTTCAATTCCCAGGACTGCCCGACTACATTTGTGCTGACAATTGAAGGTAAAAAAAATTAAAGTATGAAACCTCATAAGCTTTAAATATTTAAAAACATTATATAAATGAACAGTTTAACATTTTTTTTCTTAATCTAGAATTGGGAGTTAAATAGAAAAATATCTGCATTTGCTTTATGCAATGAGTCCAGATAATTTTGCAAATTATCATGTTTAAAGTGCCTCATATTTAAATGTACAATAATGAAATCCAGGTGTAACTAGAGCTTTTTAACAAAAATTTTAGCATTGTACTATTTGTTTTGCGAGTGTTTTGAAATCATAATTTATGGCTACATTTATTACAAAGCAAAACAAATTTGAAGGAGCATTTTAGCAAGATGGTAATGTAAAATCATACAGAGGAAAATAGTTGAAATGTACAATTCCACAAATTGGTGATCCAATTCTAGCTTTCTCCTGTTATGTTTAACCTACTATTGTTCAAATAATTGACAGGTAAAGAGTGTATAATTTTTTAAAAATGGTTTGTATGATGTGACTTTTATTGCACAACCATGGAACACATTGAAAACAGGCATGAAATTTGAAACCTCTTCTTAATAAAATATATATTTTTTGCATTAAGAAAGTGTAGCCAGGACACAGTATTTCATTTTTGTTAGATTCACGTTAATTTATTTTTATTTAAAGATTTGCTTGAGAATAGAATCTTTTTTCTGTAATTTCTTTAGCAAAAAAATAAACGAAATAAATAATCTTTGTTTTTGTTCAAATATGGGTTGAGTTTCATCTGACCAACTGCACTAAAATGTCTTTATGGACATGGTTAGTACACAGTCCATTCTATGTTGAAATGTATGAGTATTCAAAGGAGTTTAATTATAATATAAAGGCATTTCACTAAAGTGAGGGGGAAAAATGTTTAAATTTAAGATTTATTTATTTTATAGACAACCCTGGGTTGATAAGGTCTGTTTTTTTTAAACAGGTCAGATTTCTCTTCGGAGTTCAGTTCCAGATTCTGTTTCCAGGTCCAGGACTCTCTCTCTCTGTTGTAAAGTGGACCAGACTGATGAGCAGGACCCATACAGCGCATCAAAGGAAACATCACCTCATATCAACTAACAACCAATGAAGCAGTTAAACTGAAACTACTTGAATTGTAGAATACAGTCCATTCTATGTTGAAATGTATGAGTATTCACATGAGTTTCATTATAATATAAATGTATTTCACTACAGTGAGGGGGAAGAATGTGTTAATGTAAGCTTTTTTCTTTTTATAGAGAACTCCAGGTTAAGGTCTGTTTTTTTAACAGGCAAGATTTCTGGTACAGATTTCGTTTCCAGGTCCAGGACTCTCTCTCTCTCTGTTGCCAAGTCGACTAGACTGATGAGCTAGACCCATAGTGCGCATCAAAGGAAACATCACCTCCTGTCAACTTCAAACCTGATGGAAGACATTCAGGCAACTGTCAAAACATCTTCACTCTGGAGTGGACCATTGTGAATGCAACTGGATTATTTCTGTTTTTCATCATTTGTCTCATAAATCCATCAATCAACTGATTAAATTCCTTCTAGAAAAGGAAAACACATATTGGATTTTCAGAACTGATTTGAAGAATTTTTCTTTACAAAATCTCTTTACCAATTGTATTATTAAAATTAGGTACATTTATTTTATTAAAAGTAAAATTTAAACAGTAATGATTTATTGGTTAATGTCAAGTTGTCAAGGATATTTTGAATGTCAACTTTGTATTAAAAGTGTCATAATTTACTGAATCACTTTGACAAGTCATAAATATTCATGAAGGTTTATTTATGTTCATGACAGGTGTTATGTAATGTTTATGAAAGTTTTATGACAGTCTTATTCACCCCCTTCAAATAAAGTGTTACTAATCTTATTTCATCAATTCATTGGTTATTTTTATAATATCACTAATATATGTTACAACAGCATTTATTGAACTTTGAGCAAAATCATTGAGATCCTTCTCTGCAATGGGGTAATTTTCAAAATGAATTTCCCCTAGTACTCTCGAATTGTCATTAAATAGTGACACTGGATACATTTGTAAGAACAAGAGGGAGGTTATCCCAAGCAAAAGTTATAAATTATGTAATAAAAATAGAAGAGAAAGCTATCCAATAGACACTGTAGAAGACTGTGAGTCTAACTTGCGCTATTTTTCAGAATTCTCATCAGGTGAATCTTCCTCGGTCAGAAGGAACCGGCCAACTCCACCGGTGCAGCTTAGGTTTATTGATGGAATAATAACGGGTACATAGGATGGTACAGATGAGGTGGCGATAGGAATGATGTGGTTATATTGGTTTTGTATATGTGTGTGTGTGCGTGTGTGTGTGTGTGTGTGTGTGTGTGGGTGTGTGTGTGTGTGTGTGTGTGTGTGTGTGTGTGTGTGTGTGTGTGTGTGTGTGTGGTTATATAATAAAAACGCACACAGGTCTCATACACACGGGATTAAAAATGATTAATATTGGATGCTATCCGTGGATGGATTTTTTTTATGCCACCCAGGTGGTCGGAAGCAAAGAAATGACTCGCTCATCTTCGTGACATTCGAAAAAACGAACAGATGCAACATGGGTAATGTAGTGCTAAACGAACAGACGGACTTTCAACAGACACAGCTAACTTACAACTTCTACACATTTAAAACAGAAAACACAGCACTTCAACTTTCATCTTCATCCACAGGTCTGCTCATAAACCTGCTATAATGTGTTCATGTAACTAACCCCGAGGAGGTTGATGTAAAAGAATAAGATGTTGATATTCAAAATAAAAGCATAACGTGGATTCTTAGTCTCTATAAGGATACACTTTAGTGAGGGGCAGGCTTTCTAATACAATTCCATTTAAAATTTACATCAACTATATTGATGCATTTCAATATAAAGTTTCGAATACAATAATCTAATCTAAATATAGAGTAACAGTTTGGTTGGATAAGGGAATATCTCGCATGAATTTTTATGCGAGATATTGGCATTTTATATCAATTTGCACAGCATTGAACCCATTTGAGTCAGAGTAAAAGTAAGACTACAGAGATGGTGACAGTTGAAGCTCACTTTGTTTTCCATGGATGAATTCACATAAAAACCAATTGATGTCACTTACATTAAATGGTTTTTAAGAAATTTTAGACTTTTTGAAGGCAGAAATGAAACATCATAACAGGGTGCAAAGTTAGTACTGGCACATGTATAAGATGAAGAAAATATCAAATGAGAAAATTGTTTCAGTAGATTAAATTGCATATTGAAATAAGGTGTAGTCCAGTCAATCAACTTATTGAAGAAAAACATAAATATAAATATATTTTATAGTTTAAATGTCATGATTAAGTTTATTACGCTTTACTGGGGACACATGAAATTGAACATGTCCATCAACAAAAAGGTGTGTAAAGAACAAAATTATATTTCAAAGGCATTTCGTTTATATTTGAATAATGGTATACATCTAAATCCATCCATCCATCCATTTTCCTGCACCCTTGTCCCTTAGTGGGGTCGGGAGGGTTGCTGGTGCCCATCTCCAGCTAGGGTGGAAACATCTAAATGTATAATTAAAATACTTTGTTGTACATATTTGGCACATTTTACAAAAAATAATTGTAAGCAAAACATGGGGACATGGAATGTTGCCGCAAAAAAGAATCAACTTACATAATTTTAAATAAATCTTATCACATTTTGAACTCATGACCAAATCTGCTGAATTTTTAAGAAAATTTTAACTCTTGCATGTCATGAACACACTTTTAAATTGAACACAATTCCTCAATATTTTAATTAAACTTTGCCATGACACTGCTATGTTGCCACTGACATCTGGTATTGGTTTCCTTATTAATGAGAAGACTGGCATTGCATGCAGTTCACCAGTACTCCATAATGTGGTGTGTAACTTGAAACTGCAACTGTGAGTGCATCTTTCAGATGTGTATCAGTGAGGCATAGCTGCTGTGCTTACACCACTACACCATATATTTTACTTGACTTTCAAAACCAGCGGGGTCTAGTTTTAAATTGTATGTTTTATTTTTAAGCTTTATGTCTTAATTTTTATTATGTCGTGTTTTAATGTACAGCACTGTATCAGCTGTGGCAGTTTTAAAGTGCTTTGTAAATAAAGTTGGTTTTGTTTGATTCCACTTAACCTACAGGGCTAAGTGGAATCAAGTTATAATGTCGCTGTCACATTCAGTCTTCAGTTGTTTCTGTGGCTACCTGTATTAGATGTGTGCAAGATTTCCTGCCATGTTGCCCGTACTGGACTGTGTTTGAGCTTCTCTTTATTAAATTATAATAAACATCATCATCATCATCATCTTGGTCTCAGCATTCATTCTCACCACCACCACCAACAGTTTACGACAGTTTAAGTTTTGGGAGAATGTATGTGCATCTTAACAGCTTGATTGATACTTTATCTTCTCACTTGTGTTGACATTAGCTGCATTGTGTTTACAGCAGCGCTCCCTGGTGCAACCCGCAACATCTCATGCAGATTGGCCAATGTAGAGAGGAGATACAGCTATTTCATTAACCGAAAGGGTGCAGTGGAGTCAAGTTATAATCTAATCTTTAGAGGTCCACCAGAGTCGATCATAGAAAATCTGGTGTAAATTGGATGAAGCCTGGTTGATTTAGAGATGATCGTAGACATGGCTGGCATTGCTATTTGCTAATAAGGCACGCCCACATGCTTCAGCTAGCAGCCAACATTCAGAGTTCATCATGTCATTTTATATCAATTTGCACAGCATTGAACCCATTTGAGTCAGAGTAAAAGTAAGACTTCCGGCAGACAAAAACAGGTGACTTCCTGTTGGAGGGGGGCGTGGCTAATGTGATGTCATCATATGACCTTGTGAATGTGATCAAGGCTGCCCAATAATGAGACATGGAAAGTCTGATGAAGTTGTCACTTTTCCTGTAGAAGTAATTGCATTTTAGTATTTCATGGCAAACCATAAAACAACAACATGTCTTCTGTTTGTGGACACAGTTTCATGTTGATTAGGTTAAAGAGGTCAGATAAGAACTGATCACAATAAAACATGACACTTCCTGTTCTAAGGGGGCGTGGCTTATGTGATCTCAAAATTTCACGATTGGGTCTTGTAGGTCATCCAAAGGTGTTAACACACAGAACGTTTGGTGGCTCTGTGAGTTTCGTTGTAGGAGATATAACTGTTTATTATTTTCTATGGTGAGTCAGTGAACTTTGACCCCTGGTATAACCCTTTCAGCATGCACAAAAACTCACCATTTTGATAAAATTTTAATCGGGCATGCCTTCTGAACCAACTGCCCAAGTTTGAAGCTGATCCATCGAAAGTCCTAGGAGGAGTTCGATCAAATGCGAAGGCTATAAACGGCCAAAATGGGGTGAAATTTGCAAATTCAATCCAAAATGGCCGACTTCCTGTTTGACATGCACTATGAGAACAATTATAAATTCTGAGTGCCTTGGGGAGTTCTACAAGTGTACCAAATTTCAAGTCTCTACAATAAAGTAACTGAAAGGAAAGGGTCTTTTGAAATTTTCTAGGGGGCGCTGTGTAGCCATTTTTTTTGGCGATTTTTGCATAGACCTTAAAATACGTAAATCTCTATGGGCCCACCAATTTTGGAGAGTTTTTGAATATGTTAAAGCCCCCAAAAAGGCAATTCATTTGACAGAAGAAAACTAATAAAAAAATTTAAAAATAAATAATAATAATAAACATTCGAAAAACAATATGCCTTCGCAGCGCTTAGCTTCTCGGGCCTAATAAATATTCAAAAAACAATAGGCCTTTGCAGCGCTTAGCTGCTCATGCCTAATAAGCAGCATGATTACAATAGGCCTTGCAGCACTTAGCTGCTCGGGCCTAATAAACAGCACAATTACAATAGGCCTTTGCAGCACTTAGCTGCTCGGGCCTAATAAACAGCACGATTACAACAGGCCGTCGCTGCGGTTTGCTGCTCTGGCCTAACAATTTACCGCACGATTACAATAGTCCCACAATTACAATAGGCCTTCGCAGCGCTCAGCTTCTCTGTCCTAATAATAGTAAACGTTTGAAAAAAATAGGCCTTCGCAGTGCTTAGCTGCTCATGCCTAATAATAATAATAAACATTTGAAAAACATTGGGCCTTCGCAGCGCTTAGCTGCTCGGGCATAATAAACATTTGAAAAACATTAGGCCTTCACAGCACTTAGCTACTTGGGCCTAATAATAAACAGTACAAAAACAAAAGGCCATTACAGTGCTTAGCTGCTCGGGTCTAATAAAAAGTACAAAAACAATAGGCCTCATCAGCGCTTAGCTGCTCGGGTCTAATAAAAAGTACAAAAACAATAGGCCTTCGCAGAGCTTAGCTGCACGGGCCTTATAAAGAGTACGATTACAATAGACCTTCGCAGGACTTAGCTGCTTGGGCCTACTTATAACATATGCATGAAACATTGTGCTGTTTTCTTGTCTAGTGTCTGATATGTTTCTTTCCCTTCCTTAGATTTTTTTTAGAGTTGTATTCTTATCAAAACATACTTGACGCATATTCAAACTATCTACATAATCTGGAAAGTATAGGGTAAATTATATTCCTCATTAAGGACACCTCTATGAATTATTAATCACTCAGTTAAGTGCTTTAAGTAATCCCACTGCAAAAAGTCCCCTTTCAAAACAAGAAAAAAAGTACAAAAATAAGGTACAATTTTCTTAAAATAAGAAAAATTATCTGCCAACAGAACAAGAAAATTTATCTTGTCAAGATTTTCTAAAACAAGAAAAATATCTAACCAAGATAAACCTACAATATCTTAAAATTAGTGTATTTTTACTTAAAACAAGCCAATTTTACTTATACGAGTAAGATATATCATCTTATTTTAAGAAAAATTATCTCAAGTAAAGAAAATGTTACTCGACACTGAATTTCTTGAAATAGCGTAAAATTTTCTTATTTGAAGAAAAATGTTCTATGTATTAAGAAAATAAATCTCATATATTCTATTTGTATTAGTAAAATTGGCTTGTTTTAAGTACAAATACACTAATTTTAAGATATTGTAGGTTTATCTTGGTTAGATATTTTTCTTGTTTTAGAAAATCTTGACAAGATAAATTTTCTTGTTCTGTTGGCAGATAATTTTTCTTATTTTAAGAAAATTATACCCTATTTTTGTACTTTTTTTCTTGTTTTTGAAAGGGGACTTTTTGCAGTGATATACCTAAATCTAGTTTATTTTTATTGTTGCATAGGATTAAAATATATATTTTATCATAACTTTACTCAAGGTTCTTATGCTAAGACAAAAATCCAAAAATTGATCCTGTGAATACTGGAACAAGAGATGTTATTGGCTTGCTGAAATGAAGACATGAGTTCAATTACTTTTAACATATTTATTACGTTTAAGTTTCACATAAGCACAATAAAACATGACTACTGGTCAGAATTTAAAGTCTGGATGGGCATCTGATTCTGAAACAATCCTGTAAAATGACAGAACAATGACGATCTGACACATCTGCCGCACTCATAAGATGCCCTAAGAGTCAAGCAAACCAAATTGTCCAAAGCAAAAAAAATCTTGGGATTAGATGTCAACAATAGGAGCTTCCTCCGCAATGAACTTCTTCCAATAAGCCATAGCCTTTTATATGTGGAAGTCTTGCCTCAGTTACAGACGCTGTTCTCAAGACATCTGTCAGCAGCACAGAGAGGAGTGGCCACACACACGGATGCTGAAAGGTGTAGTAGCTATGATGTCCTCCTTTCAGAAGATCAGGGAAGGCATGGTTCCAATGGCCAGTAGAAAGTTGGTTTCACGATCACCGCAGAGCTGAAAAGTGGTCTTGTTTGAAGTTGTTGGGTCATCTGCTAATTGGAGCACAGACAGAAAAACAATCACAAAACAAACCACGTTTTAGGGACTAATCAGTGTAATGATGAATCAGTATCATACATTTCTTACCTCAAGAATGTGAAGGACGTCGTCACTTGCAATTCCCAAAGTTTCTTGTAGATGGTGCAATACGTGATTGACGATGTGTCTGGCATAGGCTTCACTATGGCAACAGTTTGGTTTACTTGAAAAATAAAACAAGTCTTATTTTAGTTCATGTGCTCAATTACAATATTACATGAATTCAACATGGCAAGAAAGTTATTTTAATTAAATCAAACAAGGACTATTCACTAATTAAAAATAGTGTTTAAAATATCCTGGTAACAGTGTGGAATATCTAACCTTGTAGACTCATTGCATTTAAGTTTTTAAATTACAGCACATCAAACACCCTCAGTTAGTGAAATACTAGGCGGAATTGCCCTTTAACCATTTCCCGAATCAGAAGCTAGGAATGAGAAGCCACCTTAGCCATGTTAAAAAACGGAAGCTACCATGAACCCGTGTCGATATTATTTTTAAGCCACAGCTATTGTGGTTAATAACTGTTCAAAGCTCATATTCACAAGAGCGGCTCTTTAACCGCGGATGAAAATTGGCATATCACGACATGCTAACTAGCTTCAGTTAGCTTATCTTAGAAAGACAGACAACTTTAAACTTACCTCTGAGTACAGCAGCTGTAGGATCTATACACGTAAAAATGTCCTCCATCTTCATTCATGTCCAACCGAGATTAGAAAATTTGCCAAAAGAAAATCTTATAAAAGTACAGTAGATAAAAGCTTAGTTAGGCTGTTACAACTGAATTAACCGTTAATCAGGGCAGTTAAATGAGCTCTGGCGTAGCCGTTAGTGATGTGCGGATTGATACTGAAATATCGATTCTTCCGATACCAGAACTTAATTCTTTAAAATCTATTGTCAGATCCAAGGATCAATACTTTCAACACTTTAGTAATTTGAGATAATGTAGATTAACAAGAGCAAGTTAGAAAGTAACAAAATTATTGAGATCTTGCCTAAATGAAACGTTGTTAATGGGAACTACTTTTTCTTCCGCCTGGTAAGTATGTAATGTGTAAGGACGTAATGCCCAAGCGCAGCGTGCTGCTGACGCTCACTCACTCAGAAATGAACATGTTGACAGATTATTATAAAAGTGACATGGAGCCATTTCAGCTGTCATTTTATAGTAGTTTTAATAATTAAACAATGATGTACACTGCTAAAAAAAATAAAGGGAACACTTAGACACTTAAGTGTTCCCTTTATTTTTTGAGCAGTATATTTAGTAGGGTTATTACTTTACTAATTTTCTTTTTTTTAGTTTGCAACTCCATTTTCACATGTTTTGTATATTTCAGCTGAATTAAAATAGTTTATAGTAAACGAAATTGTTCTCAATGTACTTCTGAGTTTAAAATGAGTGCATCAGAGTACATTGTGTTCTTTTTATGAAGCCAAGATATGGATTACATTTATTTTTTATTTAATTAAGAAACAAACTAACTGTCTTTGCACAAAGTATGGGATCTGTATTGCCAATACCAGCTTAAATTTTGCTCAGTATTGGATCAGAAAGAAAATCTGTTGTATCGAACATTAATACTATCTCACTGACATTTTGGGCGCTTTCCCATTTGGATTGTATGATGTCATAAAAGGGGTTACAAACATGATGAATAAAATATTGTTCAAACTAATATTAGTAACTTATAAAGTAAGAATTTGAAATATAAACCAAAAGTTTAAATATTTATCATGACATTGAGCTAATCAATATTGTTGATTCTAATCTCATTGTGTGGAATACCAGCCATTTCAAATCACACATCAATAGAAATTTCATGACATGTCAGTAAGAGGTCCCACATCTTGCATCAAGAAGATCACTTTAAGGTCCATAGCAGACGGAAACATGCCAAGAATTATCTTGATATATAAACTGATATTGTCTCTGAAATTGTTGTGTTAAATGTCAACCGTTTAAATATTAAATTATAATTTCCAGTACACTCTGCCAATTTATACAAGAGTATAAGTTCATGGGTTTTTTTTATTTTTCATTGTCAATAACACAAAGGATTCCATTTGGACATAGTCTCTTTTAATTATCTGAAGACATTTCATTAAGTATGTGATTTCGCTTTCTGTGCTTGAAATAAGAAATTTTTACTTATATAAAATAAGTTCTAGACTTGAAGTTTAATAGGTAAATATTGATATTCTAGATTCTAGCACATATTTACTCATAATAAGTAATATTTTCTTAATATTAAGCTTTTATATCTTACTGAGATAATTAAGTACAAAAACACTTAAAATAAGAAAAATATTCTAACATAAATCCCTCTTGGTGAGAAAAATTATCTTGTCAGAAAGAAAACAAGAAAAATCTCCTTAATTTAAGATATATAATTTTACTAAGATTTTAGTTTTTGCAGTGCGGTATTGCTCTTACTATGGGCACCCTCTACTGTTTTACCCTTCTGTGTACTGAGACTTTTTATTTAAGTCAGTCTATGTTCCCCCATCAGTACATGTTCTACAGCTCCTCACAAACCGCACTGTGCAAAAACAATTGCACATCATCATTGAATGCTCAGTCCTGGCCTTTAACCAGTGGCGCTCCGCTCTCACGCAACCGCCGTGAAAACTCAAAACATCCTATTTTGTGAATCTAGCCCAGCGTTATTGTCCTCCAGCTTATGTTCTGTTATCAGATCAACTGACATATTTTCAAATGAGGGGTTAGATAACTTCGGCCTGATGCTGAGAAGAAAAATATTTCACAGAAGGAAACCATAACAGTAATTATCCTTAACTTATCTCTGCTTAATGTTTTTAAGGAGCTTTTATTTTATTGCATTTTTCTTTTTGTTCAGTGTTGTTTTTTTATGTCCACATTAACACCATGTGGCTTGATTTTATTGAAAGTGACCCCATGACTCATTGAATTTGTCTCGTGTGGATTTGTTTTAGAACTGACGTCATTTTGTTCTTTGGCATTTCTGCCCAATAAATCTTGATCTACAGATCACTTTACAAAACATGCATGTTTTTGTCCCACATTTGTTTGACAGAGCTAGTGTTTGACATTAGGGCCAGTATGACTTAACTAAAATATTAACATTTTCTATAAACATTTTTATTACCATAAATCTTAACAGAAATTATTAAATTTACTTTTATTAGTCTTAAAAGAGTCAAAATGTCTAAGTTGTTGCTGTTGAAAAGTAAATATTTTCTCCATCATGAAAAAAACACATTGTAGCATAAAACAAATGTTCTTTATGTTTAAATTCTTTCAAAGAACACGTCACCATATGAAATCAGTCAGTTCTCGGTGTATGGATACTAGAAAACATTACCTAAAAAATAATAGGAATGGGTTAAAAACTTACACTTATATTCAGATTTATTAAACATGATTTTTGTGGACCAAAAGTTTGACATTCTTATGCTATGTCACTTATAGATGGTAGAATCTGGGTTGGCAGAGTGAGTTTACACAGTTTCTTAAAACTGGGTATTTTTTAGCAGCAGACTAACAGCTACTCACAATAAACATTTATTTTGATGGGTTTCAATATCAGCCATTAGAATTACTACAATTCAACTCAAGTATGCTAGCATGAATATGTATTGTTCAATCATGGTTACATTCCAACAACTTTAACTACTTTGTCTCATTTTCAAATTTAATCAAATCATTTTGGTTTTTAATTTAAAACTGTTGTTCAAACAACTGTTATTGAAATGTGTCTAAAAGAGAATGGCAATGATAATAAATAAAAAAGCATCTTCATTTAGGTTGTATTCTGTCTTGGAATGTTTCCACAAGCAAGTCCTACCTGGGCATTTGCATTCCTTTTTGCATGTTCGACTGGGTCATTGTGAGATTCTTGCAATTTTTTTCAAAAAATTATCAAGAAATAATGAGTATGTCAATGCTACTCCCGTCTGCAGGTGACAGTAGCTCTTACTTTTACTAGACTGCTTACTCAGTCTGTGATCGATGTGGCAAGTAAGAAAAAGTTGAATGTCATATGCAAATCTGTATCATTCTGTTCTCCATGAAAGTGGAGGAGCATCATTTTTGCACATTTTGCTATATGGTACCTTTGGTATGTGTTATTGTAAAATCCCTTGCACATATTGCTAATGCAATGCCACAAAATCTGTGATTTTGTTTGCAAGGGAATCAGAAAACAATTGTGAAACCCTGGAGGGACTGCCTGGGTTTTAAGAAGCTTCAAAATAGCTTCAGTTTTGTGAGAGACATAACAAAGTTCTGGAAATGACTCGATATTTCTCCAACATATGTCTGGTTAGAAAGGGGGGTTAAATTTTTTCTCCTTAACAGAAAACCAAATTCAGTTGTTTGCAAAGTCATTGGTGGAAAACTAAAGTTACCAGTCTTCATAAAGCAGCACTATTATGAGAGTACGAGCAGCAGACATGTGAAGCTGCTGACTATTTATTAATTAGAATATAAATAAATTAGAATATCTGCCCTGCATATATTAGAATATCTGCACAACAGATATTCTAATTTATGAACGAGCTAATATTTGCTTATTAGTCTTCTGGCGTTACACAGCAGTGATTCAAAAGCGCAAATGACCAGACTCTAAAAGACTGTAAATCATCAAACTCTGCTGCTCACACAATCCAGGTTTCAGTTTACCTCATTGTAGCATATCTATGTAAACAGTATACTATATTTCTAAACAATTGAAATTAGATTATGACCAACAAGGTCAATGGGCTAGATCTCAGAAGTCAAGATACGACTCATGAAGGAGTAGACAGACTAGAAGTTTGCAGACGTGAGTACCTTGTATTCACAGTGAATAATTATATACATGTCTGCATTACAATAAGGGAAAAAACATTCAAATGGCCATATTAAATAAAAGAAAACACACAAGGAAACACTTAAATTATTGAATCAAAGAAACATAATCAATCAGTTCCATAGTTCTAGCAACAAGCCACACCATTCAGTTTATAAACCCCCCGAACTAGGGTGGTTCAATGAGTTGGCTAGAGCACTTGATGCAATTCCTAGGCTGATAAAAGTGAGATCAGAGCTGGTGGGAGACTGCAGGAAGTCTCCCACTTCAGGAAGTCTCCCACCAGCCTGGTGGGGAAACCAAATCTTTTGACATCACAGGTGAAATTCTTTTAGGTTCTTGGACCTGATTCTTCAGCTCATCATCAAACCTGGCCTGTATAATAAAGCAGGACCAGTCTCAAATATATATAATCAAAACATCCCAGTGTGCACACAAATAACTGGCACTCATTGCACTATAAATAATCCCAATAATCATTTTGCTAATCAATATGTATTTCAAAATAAATACAAAGATTCAAGATAAATCTTATTCATAAAAAGTCAATAAATATGCTCCGTACAAAATCAAGACCAACAATGTAAAAAGCATCATGCTAAGTAAATACTTTAATACATACTTAAAGCACCTCATTGTTCTCCGATTTGTTTGTTCAGAATCGCAATAGAGGATCCAGATTGATACTGACTAACGCCAAGTCTTCAAAAATGACTCACCAATTCTGCAGTTCATAAGGCATACAATCGGTTTTGTGTTTCTCTTATCTCTCAGCTCACGACAGGAGACTCCTGAAGTTAGTACAATTTTATCAGCATCATACAAGATCAAAGAAATAAAGCAGAACATTATGCTAAACCGACCTGCAGCTCTGCTCTCCCAAACTCGTTCTAATCTTCCATGCTTCTTGTTCCATCTAATATATCTAGCTTATGGGCCGAAGGTGGTACATGTGACTCAGACACTAAACAACAATTGGCTGCTTAGTAATTCTCACAAGATTTGCAGTTATATATCCACTATTGAGAAAATTTTGGAAGGAAAAGGGTAGAGAATCAGAAAATGGAACTCTACATCTACACACAGGTTACATATTCTTTATTGTTGATGCCCCTGGCTTGCTAAGAAAAAACTCTTAACATCAAGATCTTTTAAGAAAACATAACTCTTCCACTGCGCAGCAGGAAATGTACATGATTGCTTTGCATGTGCAAATCAAAAGGGCCCAGAAGGGAAGAGAAGGAGAAACATGGAGCACTGCCTGATTGGATCTATGCAGTCACATGCAGCAAATGCAGCGATAATGTGCATGAGTCACGCCTATTGCTAATTATATGTAAGCGAATTTGCAACATTGCTAATTAGATTAGCATAACAGCAAGAAATGGCACAACAGGAGATAGAGGGTCTCGGTGCTGTGGGTTCAAAAGTCTAGTTCCTTCAACTGGATCCCCATGACTTTGAGCGTGTCCCAGCTGAGTCACAGTCATTCCTTCCCTAGTCCTGGTTAATTATCTCAGTGAACATCAGAGATGATTTATAGTCCTGGAGCCAATAAATTTCCCCAGCACACTGGTGATTATTGTTCTCCTGTTGTGAAGCAACAATAAAAGCGCTCATGCTAGAGAGGAGTGTTCATTTCTCAGATATTTCTTAATATAATCCTCATGTTTTTTGTTTTGTTTTGTTTTGTGTTTTTTTTTTGCACTGCGGTTAATTAGATCCATCTTTGCCACTCGATCCAGTGTCTTGTGGCCTCCTACTGGAATCAAAACCTTCCTTTGGTCTTCCTTAAGACTGCTTTTTCTATGCTGGAAAATCAAGTTCGATTTCAAGGAGACTGTTTGCATTGAAACCTTTTGATTTCGGACAGCTAAACAAGCTGTTTGTGTTTGGCAAACTGCCAAAACACAAACAGAATCTCATGATTCTGTGTGAAATACTCGAGCTATGATAATCTTGAATACAGTTGGTTTTAAGGTGTATATGCAAAAATGTACAAAAAAAGTCTAAAATAATTGGATAAGTTTTAATAATATATGTTTATATAATATGTAGAATTAAGCAAAAATGTTTACTAAAAATACAATGCACTGAATATGAAGTACATTTAGAGTATAGTATTTCACCTCTTTTGTTTATTTCTATAAAAAAACAACAAAAAATCAAATCCCTGGAGGTCCCCAAAGAGCCTGCAGCCAGCTGGTAAATTGGCATACCACTTAGTTTGCCAGCTTCAGTCTGAAAAAAGAATTACCTCAACAGGAATGATGGGTGGTGTTCCTTTCGTTTATTGCAAACAGAAATATCTGTAATCATATGAAAGAGACAAAAGTATTTGAGACTTCTTCCAGTCAGTTAATCGCAGTGTGCAGCAAGAGGTGTGGGAGGGGCAAATCAAAATCCAAGCTGCTTGGACCTTATGGGTAAGAAGGGCTCTCTGTTATTTTCAGCTCTGGTGAACTACCACACTTCAATCAGTGATATTCAGTTGACAATGCAGCCTCTTAGAGGGCGACAATGGGATGATTTGTACTGAGGGATGGTTATTCTGAGAAAAAGAAAAACAAAAGAGACAACAAGGGTCTCAACTGGAAATCAATGCAGTTATATCATCCTAATTGATTCAGAATTAAGCTCTTCATGGAATTCCTTCAAAATAAAGCTTTGTTGTTATTCTACTCATGGTCTGACCCATGACATTTACTATCTGTTATGTGATTGGCGCCACCCTCTGAGTGAGCGTATCATCTTGTACGCAGGTAAAAAATCTTTCTATTTGACTGTCCACAGAGAGTACCAACACATCGTAGTGGGAAGGGTACAAATGATAAAATCAGCGACGATTTAGTCGAGTGGACAACAGAGTAGACTGAAGGGTAAGGCTGAGGCCTTACTGTGTTGCACCTACTCTGGCATGTTGTCGGGCATCTCATTAAAAGAACTCCAAACCTTTGGGAGATTGAAAATGTTAGTGTTTGTGGAACCCTAAGTTTTGAAAACCTTGGTACCGGTAACTGAAACACGCCTCGCATAGTTATTGTAAAACTGGAAATTGCTAAGCCAGATCATTGACTTTCTACCAGGACTGTAGAAGAGTAACCAGCAATTTGACTGGACACAACAGGCTGCTTACAAACCTTAACACATCAACACCATACTAATGGCCAGTGTTAAGAGAATAAAATCATTAACTTCTGGCTCGTTATATTCTATTGTTCTCCTGGATTCAATGATTCCATGCGTGGAAACAAAAGCCACACAGAGATGGCAGTCAATGCTCCACGTCATACATTTTCAGAGTTTATTCTAACTGTCGAGAAAAGTCGAGCTCATCCCACCTCCCCATGCTGGAGATTTTAGTTTAATAGTAATAATAAATAAAATTACCTTAAAATTAATTACACAGCTGACATCAAAACCCAACAGTAGAGTCAGACAGTAATAAAATGAATCTGGTTGTGTGTGTTGTTATTGTGTCCTGCAAACTCTGCTTAGATTCTACTTTTTTCTATTTAATCATAAAAAAATCATAGTCAGGTAGAAAGAGAGTCATAGAACAGGAAGAGCTGGTTTCCTGAAGAAAGAGGAAGAACTCTGCAGCTGAAGAAGAGCCGGGGCCACAGAGCCAGAGACTGTTCTGCACATGGGGACCAACCCGTTAGCCCCGCAACATGTGGCTTCAAATCGCACTTCTCACATCAGCTGGGTTTAGACCCTCAAAGACAAAGACCAAGGCAAAGATGAAGATAAAGACAAAGATAAAGACAAAGGCAAAGAGGAAGAACCAGTGTGTTCCTTCCGTGGGACCAGGAAGATCATGAGACGAGGAGAAGGGAGCTACAGAGCTGCAAGACAAGAAGCTGAGGACCGCTACGCGCATGAGGAAGTCACCCTGAGGCCCGAGACCTGCCGCTCTAAGTCAGTACTCTTCCTGTACTGGGAGCCTCCTGCTGCTGCAACACCTTCATCTTCATCAGGCCAGTTCTGGGGTTCAAGATGTCAAACTCCGTCCGTCTCTCTCAAAGTTTCCCTTTTTTAGTTCTCAGTGTCGGCATTAGGGAAAGATAGTCTAGATTATTGATTTTACTTATTTGATTATTTCTGCTAGTGAATTAAGCTGCACTGACCCTTGCAAAATTTCCTTACTAATAAATAATTAGCATTAAGAAAATCTAAAAGATGTTGTGGACATTCAATTAATGAGGCACCTTAAAGTTCTTTGATGGTCATAAAATATCTATGAAGTTTGATTATGGGAGGAAAAAGTAGAAATGTTTTATAGGTTGCTTTTAGCCCAAAACTAAAACAACACCCTTGGGACTCTCCCGAGTCACTAAAACCAACCTGGTTCAGTAACAAGTGCAAGTTGTAATAAAGAGAAAGAGCGACCATTAACAGGTGTGCTCTGTGAAGCTAGCTGATTGCAGGCTGCTCAATCTGGCTAATTCACAGGGTGAAGAAGGGTGGGACATCTGGATGGAGGTCGTTAGAAACCAGGCTAGTCTTTCTCGGTTCCAGCTTAAACAGAGTTTACTTAGTTCTGGACAGGGTAAAATCCCATCAGATTTAGAAAACTCAATTCACCCGTTAGATGGAGAGCTGGCTGCACATCTCCCTCCTCTGAGAAGGGGAAGTAGAGAGAGAGAAGGGGGGGAGGTGTTGTGCAACAAGTATAAGTATAACTTGACATCAACAACACAGACAATTCATACAGACTAAAACAGACTTTCATTTACCTGATACAAAGAGGATAGAGAAAAAAGGCCAAGATGCATCTTTGGAGAGTGCTGAATGGAAAAGCAAAACAAGGCAGTAATCTGAATTGTTACTCCTGCGTACAAAGTTTTATAGTAAAGGTGTGTTTTTCCTCTTTAATATATTCAAATAAGGCATACCTCCACTTGTCCGACTCGAAGCTATCTTGAACCCTCTGAGAAAGTTAGAAACTCCATCCAATTTACTTCCTAGATCAAAGGCCATTTGTCCCCTTTGTTTAAACTAAGTGAGAGCATAGCTTCTCCTCAACTCCTGCTGTTTTAAGGTTATCTGGGCAAAGGAAAACAGATAAAGGTACTTCACAGAGAGGTGTGAAATCTGGAATCTTTCCTGCTTTTTTTAAGTTTCTTCCTGAGGAAGAAACTTAAAATCATGTAGTGTTGAAGCAAATGTTATTTCCACAAACCTAATTTTGTTCTTCTGCATTCAGAATGTCAAAATATTGAGTCCTGCCATAAATCAAAAGTGATATATAAAATCAACAGAACAAAATTGGGTAAAATTCCTTTTTCTAACCTATCAAATATAATATTCAATCCTAAGTATAAAAATTAACACAATCATTCTCCAAAACCCTATCATCATAAACCTGAGCAATTTTCCAATACTAAACAAAACATTTTCATTCACACAATTTCTATTTGATTCTGATCTAGTAACAGATAATACAATTTCAAAATACATTCATCATTGAATAAATTAGTAATTCTAAAACCAGATAATACAATTTTCTGTCAGAGCAGGCTATTAATAACTAAGAAAAATGTCTTACAAATTAAATTGTAGTGGTTTTAATCATTCTATGTTGTATTCAATTTTACACCATCCCAGATGTTAGTTTTGGAAGACTTTTGATCTTCTGTGAACTGAGAAAACTTCTCTCTCCCACACTCATCCAACTGATTCTGCCTTCCTGCAGATGGTAATTTTATGGCATCCTGTCCTCTCTGAAAGCACAACACGAGCCTCAGTGAGAGTTTCCTTCTGATTCTTCCCATAAATACTTACCCATCAATAGTTTAGTTTTAAATCATTAACACAAGCATGTTCTAAATTAAGACATTTGTTCAAAATGACCATGCTCAATATACCTTTTACACATACTGTAAGATTAACTATATTAAACACTAAAAATATTCATTTTTCCTTAAAGGTTAATCCAGTGGGGTACTCCTGCAGAACTGAGTTGCCATAAGATCTGATTATTTGTTTGTCATCTGCTGACACAAGTCTCTTACCGGCATTGGCTTATCATTTAATCATTGATCAGATATGTAGCTTCAGAAAGCTGTCACTGCAAGTATCAAGCTTGTTTCGACTCCATTACTCTAAAAAGAAGAGCGACACTGTAAAGCATGTTGAGTTACACTTCACTGTATAAAAAGTCTTGCAGAAGTTTGATTGACTGACTCTTTCATCCTTCTGCCTCATACAGTGGCTGGTTGTTTAAGCTTCCTTTCGAGTTTGCAACATGATTTTGAGCAAAAAAAGACAGAAAATGAGAAAAATTAAATAATGAAATGTAAGGATGGTAAAAAAATTTCTAGATGTTGAAAAGAGAATGAGAGAATAAGAGAATTTGTTGAAAATAATAATCAGATATAAGGAAAAAGTCAGTCATGTATGCCTTTTAACAGTGATATCTGCGTGGTAAGGAGCTGCGTTGGGTTCTCTCCTGTCTGAAATGTAAAACCAGCGTGATCACCTCTTGAACTCATGTACCAAAGTGTATCAGATGACCTGATGGGTATTTTCCTTTCACATGTGAGATGAGGTTTTCAAAGTAACGAAGGAAGATAGTGCAGGGCTACATGTTAAAGTTTGTCAGTCAGGAATACACACTAATACAAAACTGCAGATTTTTTGTTTAATAATATTGGGAACTCATCATTCCTGGATTTGAGTTACCGTCTTGGAAATAGGCACAGTTTTGTATGATCTTTGTGGATGCAGATTAGTGCCAGAAATCAGGGGAGTTATGGAGATTCAGCATTCCACCAGACACCCGATGACAGATCTATTGTCATCTGGGATTGACAAAAGGTCTGGGAGATGATTTTGTACCCTTCCATTTCAAATGTGTGCAAAATGTGCAATTGCAGTGTTTTCATTAAATAAGAAATGCAATTAAAGTCATTAAAGAATCATGTTGCATCATCGTCCTTCAACTACTTCCTGTAGTCTAATTCTTTGTGGTTTGAGCCAGTAACAGCTGGTTGTTGATCACGTGGCTCGTAAAGTGTTTCCTTTGCAATTTTACCAATTATACCTATTTAAATATGATTTAAAAAAAACTCAAAACAGTGTGAAAACGTTTTTAGCAAAAAACAAGTTTCCATAAAGCTAATTTACTTTCAAAATTCAAATTGAGCAATTTTATGGTCAATAAAAACACATCTGGTGTTAGTGCAGTTAGAAAGCATTATTGTTATACATCAAGGTTGTCTAATGATATTAGGCTATTTCACTTTCGTCTTAATGAAAGCTGTTACCTTACTTCAGGTTAAATCTAAATCTAAAACATTGCAATTGCACATTTTGCCCACATTTGAAATGGAAGGGTTCAAAATCGTCTCCCAGACCTTCTGTCAATCCCAGATGACAATAGATCTGTCATCGGGGGTCTGGTGCAATGCTGAATCTCCATAACTGCCCTGATATCTGGCACTAATCTTTCCATCCACAAAGATCATAAAGAACTGTGCCTGTTTCCAAGACGGTAACTCAAATCCAGGAATGATGAGTTCCCAATATTATTAAACAAATAATATACAGTTTTGTGTGTATTCTGCTTGATGAAGCCTAAACTGGATTACTTTAAACAATTACAATTTTGTAAAATCTTTATTCAATTTGAATATATATATATATATATTTTCTATGCAATTGATGTTTAAACAGTTTTTATTGTATTGATCAAATGAGAAATGGAAAAATCTCATTGTGCTGTGTAAAAGGAGGTATTCCTGAAACCAGCAGCCTTATACTTTTTGAGACATCCTAACAAAAAAGGCATTTCAAACTCCAAAGCCGTGTCTAGTGAACATAATTGGGAATATGGATATAATGAAGACAAAAAATCTGACACTAGTATTCCCCTAGAGGCTGAAATTTATCTACTTCAAACATCATTTTAGGAATTAGCAGGGGGATTTGACAGATTCAGATTATACTGAGTGATGCTGATGACAGCTGTGGGAAGGAATGCATGATTTATCTCTTTGTTTCACACATGCTGAATAATCTTATTCAAACAAGACAGAGTGCATACTGTGCTGGTCCGTACATATTTGTTTAGGAATCATTTTAGGGGTATAACACTGTGAAACTGACAAGCTGCCTTAAGCGATGTGATTACCAGAAACATTTCGTTTTTGTGCCTGCAAAAGTGGGGTTTCTTGAGATCAAAGTTCACCTATTTGCCATGAAACACAAAACTCTTATAACTCTTACACCAAAACTCACAGAGGCACCAAACTTTCTGTGATTGATCATCATCGTGTCCCCTACAATTGTCGTGTTGACAAAAGAGTGCGTTCAGTCCAACTGTATCATCGTGATTAGTTTATTTCGCATCACACCCACTCTCAGCATGTACATTCTGCAGCAATCAGCGTCACCTGTCTACTTAAGCCTGACGCGCCCCGTGATGTCATCACAGGTGGCCATTTGTAGTTTTTGACTGTACATAACATTAATACCACATCTCCCCTTTGTAAAATAAATGGGTGGACTATCTATCATTGATTAAACAGACCTTAGAGGATTATTTTGCCTCTGTAGCTGGAAGGTCTGTCTCTACCTAAGACTAGAAAACATTGTAAATAGAAATACACATTTAATCATTCCTAAACTTTAGCGTAACATGTACACAAATCATTTCACTCCCTTTGACTATTATTGAGGAATTGAAGGGTGGCTATTCTCAAAAAATATAAGTAATGAAATAATACACGGAGACGTAGTTCTTGCTGCTAGGCCATAGACAAGCCGGAGATTTATTACACCCACGGAATCAGTTTCGTCAGTTCAACACGTAAAATCTTCCATACCAAAAATCCCTCTCAAGTCTCAAATTCAACAGTCTTTATACTCTCAAGTCTCCATGAGTGTTCATTGGAAGGTTTCCAATGAACACCAATTTGTTAATGCTATCCGTCGAGACCGCATTCCTTCTGAGTCCATCTGTGCACTTTGTACACAAATGGAAGGAAGGGAGTTAGGTCAGTTTGAACTGGAGAATTGCCAAGAATCCTTTCGCAAAAACAACTCCTTAGATGGTATTTCAGCTCCAACATAATCCCCCCTATTCCGCTTTTAAGTGGAATCCTAATTAACCTTAGCAGTTGATTTTGTTATTTGCTATACTAAATTTACATGGTTACCTGTGAACATAACTCTGTATATAACCTTAGAAATATATAAGAAAGTCAATTAAAAATGGAATAATGAACAGTGGGGGTAAACATTGTTTTCTTGAGTAACTGTAACTAATATAACAATTTCATTACATTGATTAAACACAATTGGGCATTGCTTCCATGATTGTTCTTCCATTTGTATAAGGTCAAAAACCCTGTTGGCCTTTTGTAGATTTTGTGTTAATTCCAGGGAAAAATTACCTTATGGTCCCCGCTCGTCATGGGCGACCGCCAGTATTCCACAAATGTAATACAATCATGTATCCACAGTGACCAAATCAGATATTCATGGTAATGGCCAATACTGCAACATTAATACATAATCTTGATGACAATTATGAGGAAGTGTCCATAACGCACATATAATCAGAGTGATTGTGTGATTGAAATACTAATCATATGGTCGCTTGATGTTTGTGCTCATTCACGCACTCTTACACTCACTCATACTGTTTTACAATTCATGTTCATTCACACATGTTCCTAGTGTGTTTAACTATGTGTGGGCCACCTGTGTTGTATTGTATATAAATTGTATATAAGTTGTGTACCAAATATGTGTAACGGTGCATGCTAACAGTATCTTCCCCATGAGTCTGTTTTATTCCAACCCAGTTCTGTTTCATTTCCTTTGAACTCTTAGATCTTGATATCCCGTCGAGCTTTTAGTTCAGCATCTACTGTCCTTGAGCTCAGCAGTCCTTTGAATTGGTCATGGTTTCACTGGTCCGGGCGGCCTTGTGCTTAGTCCCTCTGATGTTCACCGTCTTTGGTCATCCATCTGTATACAGTCCCCAAGATCCACTTCCTCATAATAGGGATCACACAACACACAAGCAGAAAGATAACAATTAGTATTATTGCCAGAGTTATTCCTATTTTGGCTGCTAAGGCTCCCCATTCACCTAGAATTTCCTCCAGACGTTTCCATGACCAGGTGTTCTTTCCTGCATTTTCTTTGAATTCCAAATTCAGTTTCCGCAACTTAGTCATTACCGCTTTAAATGTACCTTTTAGCGAAGTATTCATAGGGATATAAGTACAGCATTCATTAGCAAACATATGGCAAACTCCTCCCATATTGGCCAAGATCCAATCTAATGCTTGTCTGTTTTTGCCATTCTACTTGTTTCATGGAGTTGTTGTCCTAGGGCCATAAATCCTTCAATTGTAAAGTTGATCATTCTCTGTTGGTTGTAATAAACATAGTTAATCCATTCAACATTTTTGTTAATTGTGATCCAAGGTAAGGTAGATTCAAAACCTGCGCGGGTTTCATGTTGCGCCTTGAATTCATTTGGAATTCCTCTTGGTTGACCTATAAGATTCAAATATACTCCTTCATTCAACCCATAATCCCCCAGGCTTCTTCGAAGCCTTGTTTTATTACGGTGCATTCCTACCAAGTCTTTAACACCTTCATATACTAGGGTTACTGGTACTTTCATTCGAACAAGGGCGCAGAGGCCTACCCATTTTAAGGGCAATGTGTTCATTAAAACGTCATCGCCACACATCCAGTAACTGTCTGCTATCGGATATGTTTGATCACCGAGAAAAAATAGTTTGGGAACAGTCCTAGTTAAATTGACACATTTTTGTTCTTTATAGGTCGGATTTTGATACCAGATCGGGTTTATGACAAATGTTGGTGTCATCTTAGCATGTTTGAACCAAGATAAAACCCAAGTGACATTACAATGAACTGTGGTATTACCTACCGGTGTTCCACCTTTATTTTCTAATCCGCCATTTGCAAAACATTCATATCCAGCATCATAATCTACTTCATAATCTACTGGAGGACCAGACTCCGTAGTGGTAATATTAAACTCTGCACAAACAGATTCAAACTTGTAACCTGCCCACTTTTCCAAATAATGGTGTGAATCACGTGAACCATACAATAATCTACAGTTCATACCACACATTGGTAGCTTAAAGAACGCAACTACATTAGATTCCGGAACAAATTTACCTGTTTTGCATATTTGTCGTTGCCTTAGTGCACATTCTGTAGATGTGTATTTCTCTGGAATAACAATTGGTGGTGCTCCAGGAGCAGTAGTACAAACTAGGCAATCATTTTTTGTTAATTCCCTTGCAGTATACCAAGACCACGTGTACCATGTGTTTTGAATTGCTCTTTGCCAGAGTGGATCTCCTTTTGGCCGAAAGGAGGTCCATTTAATGTCCTTTAATACATGAGTAGCTCTTGGAGTTACTTTAGTGTCCTGTCTTTCATTATAGAATGTATCTAGACCACCATGGTATTCATGACAACCTTCCTTTTCAGAACATCCATATTTATTTGAAATTGACACAGTAGCCAATTGGTCCTGCGCCGGTGTAGTTTGAATAAAATCTAAATCATCACTGCTGTCGATGGAGTCATGTGTGTCGATTACTTTATTAGCTTTAGATGTCACGGTAGTGAGTGTCCGTGTCTTGGGTGTCACAATTTGCTTATTTTCAATAATTGAGTTTTTGTTTGAATCTCCTGCTGTCTTAAGAGCCATTACGGGTCACATCAATGTCACATCAATTAACGTTGTTGGTTCAAAACCCAAACCCAATTGGTTTGGGTTTTGAAGGTCTTTGGGTAGGCAAGGCTTTCGTTGTTAAGATAGACTGAACTTTTGCTGCTGTTTTCATAAGAGATGCGGGTGTAGCAATTTTGAGTGTTACTATTGGAATTTCCTCATCAATTTCAATCTCTCCATTAGGTTTCATGGTTGTATGAGCTGCACTGGTAACAGGTTTGATTATGCTAACAGTGGTAATCGGCTTAACAGTTGTTTCTGGTTTGTTAGTGTATCTAATGAGCATTAGACAACTACTTACTGCTGTCTCTATTCCTGGTAACTTCCAAATAACTTTAATCTCTTCCATTACACCCTGGGTAATTTTTATTTCGTATGATTTATCTATTCGAAAAGCTAAAACATTTGCTTCAATTGTCCAATCGCAAGTCGTTTTTATGACTTTTAAGTTACAGTTTGTATCTTTTTGGTCTTTAATTAAGACATTACTTTCCACATTCATGAACCATCTACATATCTCACAATGATCACCTTCGAACACTATCCTTGAGAGTATTAGTTCTCTTCCTAACATGCTGTCACCAACATCATCAGTTGAAATATGTATTTTAACTCTGTCATTGATAATTTCAACAATACCTTCTTTCCTTGCGTCTAGTACTCGGTTTAAATCTCCTTTACTTGTTATTGAAGTCGTTGTATCAAAGTTTGTCATTATCATGTCATGTTTGAATTCACTGTCTGCACTCCACCGTCTTCCCACTTTCACTTCTATGCCAAATCCTTCATCTCCAATGTACATAACGATTAAACATTGATCTGTGATGTATCTTTCACTCTGTTTTTTAAGAGCTCTGCCAAACCGTTTTTGGTTGGCATAGCTAACATGGCCTTCATACTCTGTTTCTGAATTAGGTTGAAATTTGACATCTGTTAAACTTGCTGTCCATTTCCATTGTGAGTGCACATGTCTAGTTTTACGAACCAATTTTCTGGAAACATCCAAGTTGAATCTTGCTGGAAAGAACACTGGTATGTACTTGTCTGGACTTTGTTGAGAAAAATTATTATTTTGAGTGTTTAACACAGTTTAAACCTTTTTAGAACGAATTTCTTAAGTTTGAACAGGTTTGTGTTGGTGATTTAAAACCCGAAGAACTATAGGATCTGCAGGAGAGCTTCAGCTCAGACCCCTGGGGTCTTATCATTAAAGACAGGAGGTCATAAATTAACATATGCAGGAAGGTGGAGGACAGTATCACTTGAATTACTCTGAGAAAGGGAACTTTGGTCGGTTCACGTAACCAGGATGAGAAGTCTTCCAGAACTAACATCTGACATGGTGCAAAAACTGAATATAACATAAAATGTTTTAAATCACTAACATTTAATTTGTAAGACATTTTTCTTAGTTATTAATAACATGTTTTGACTAAAATTCTATTATCTTGTTTTAGAATTAATTTAGTTAATGATGAATGTATTTGAAATTGTATTATTTCTGACTATATTAGAATCACATGAAAATGTTTTGTTTAGTATGAGAAAATACTTAGGTTTATGGTGAATGAATGTCGTAATTCTTATTTGTTTCTAATTCCTAATTAGAAAACAGGAATTGTACTTCATTATTTTCTGTTGATATTATCTATTGCTTTTGGTTTGATATCAGGACTAAACTGTGGAGATGCTGAGTGCAGAAGAACAAATTGGGATTTTGGAGAACTTTTCATTGAATTAAAAGTACAGTATTAAAGGTTTGTTCCTGGCAGAGCAGAAGAGAAACCAGAATTTCACAGCTACCTGTGAGGTTCCTGCATCTGTTTCTCTTTGCCCAGATGGCTGTAGAGCCACAGGAGGCCGGATAGTGTTAAGAAAATAAATTTAAAATAAGTTAGTTTTAGAATTTATCATGACTTGATTGAAATACAATAATTATAGTTTTAAATTATAACATATTCTGACCTATTGATATATTTTACTGTAGTTAAAGCAGATTGTTTGCCAAGATCTTCTGATCTGCTCTTTGTCTGTCTGGAAACAATCAGTAGGAAGTTCTAGCTTTTCACACTGATCTGTGAAGCCATAAACCACCATGGATTCGGAGAGTCTGCTTCCACCTTATTTAACAAAAGGTGTTTGATCTTGCGACCAAACTGCGGGACTTTTTCTAAAATTTAAAAGGGCCAGAGATGCCTTCCAATTGGTCAAGTAGAGATACGCCTTATTTGAATACATTAAAGAGGTAAATACACCTACAGGTATAAAAGTTTGTGCACAAGTGAAACAATTCAGAAAAAAGCTGATTTATTTTACTTCTGCACCAGCTCTTTCTCCAAGGACGTCCTTGATATTTCTTTGTCTTCTTGTCTCAGGTAACAATGTTTGTATCTGTCTTTCTTCAGTTTCCTGTACTATCTTATATTTTCTTCTGATTGGATTAAATCCTGTAATTCTGTGACGTCAACACGCATTGTTGTGTTTTTGTCCCCGCACGTGGCCACGCGAGAAAACCCGGGATCAAAGGAAGTATCAGAGCCAGAGTTTTGCTAAATTTACCAGTAATATAAAAATTCTTCCTTAACAACTTTTATAAGGTGTGTGGTACTTATCTTTGGAGATGGATCTTGTGTCGTGAACATTCGTCTCTGAGTCATCGCCAGGTTTCACCGGTGGTTCCCACACCGTCGAATCTGGACTTCTGGATTTTTCCTGCAAATAGATAGCTCTATGGATAGCAGTTAGTTGTTCAACATAGTCTTTCAACTCAGTTTGCAACTGTTCGAGGGGAGGTCCCTTGAAAGGTAACCTCCATTGTGGCACAGGCATAGGCCTGCCAGTCAGCATTTCATGCGGTGTTAAATGCGTGCTTCTGTGCATTTGCATGCGATAGCTCATTAGTGCTAATGGCAAAGCATCTACCCAGTTTAGTTTAGTTGATGCACAAATTTTCCGAAGCTTTCAACGTGGCATTGATGCGCTCCACCATTCCCTGGCTCTGAGGGTGGTAGACCGCGCCAAAACGTTGTTTGATCTGTAGCTTCTGCAAAATGCCTTTAACAACATTTTGTACAAAAGCTGAGCCATTGTCTGAACTGATTTCAGATGGAATTCCAAATCTTGGAATTACTTCTCTTGTCAAATTTTTGATAACTGTGTCTGCTCCTAAGGTATGTGATGGTACTGCTTCGACCCATCGACTGAAACAATTGATTATCACTAACATGTACCTTTTACCTTGAACTGGTTTGAGCATGTCTACATAATCTATCACCAGGTGTTTGAAAGGTCCATCTGGAACTGGAATGTGTCCAATACCTGGTTTTATGCCTTTCCGAGCATTGTTTTCGGCACATATTTCACACTGGCTTAGAATTCCGTCCACCATGTCTTGCATGTATGGAGACCAGAAACCTTGTTTTTTCAATTTTTCCATGACTTTCCCTCGGGCACAGTGGTCTAAGCCATGGGCTTCTGAGACCAATAATGTTAACAATGCTATTAGTAGGCCGTGGTGTGACCTCCATAAGCCATTTTCACTCATTGTAGCACCTCTCCATGCCCAAAGATCACATTCACTGCTACTCGCTTGTTGTTGCATCAAAATGACATCTTCTGGTGTTACGGCTGGTTCTAAGGCCAGTACCGGTGCCAAGAAGGCCATTTGGCTCTTGGACGCCATTTTTGCTGATTCATCTGCCATGTTGTTACCTCTTACAACAATGTCATTGCAACTTACAGGCTTCAGTTAATGCTTTAAGTTCCGCGAGTTGTGCAGAACATGGTTGATCACATCTTTCAGCTTTGACGGTTACAAAATTTTCACCTAATTGTTGTACCACTGCAAAACCTGCGTGGTTACCTAGGTTATCTCTGAAACATGACCCGTCAACAAAGTATGTGATTTCTGCGTCAGGCAAAGGAGTGGACTCCAAATCTGGTCTGAGTCTTGTGTATTTCATTGTTTCCGCTACACACTCATGTGGTTCGCCGTCACAATCCAGAGGAATCACATTTGCCGGATTATTGGTGATACATCTTTGAATAGTTATGTCAATATATGTCAGAAATAACATATACTGCAAAATTCTTGCTTGTGTCACGACAAACTTTCCTAGGTTTATTAACTCTGCGATTTTGTGGTGAGTTAATATTGTAACTGGATAACCCATTGTTATGGTTGAAGCTTTTTCATAAGCATGGTAGACTGCTGCTAGCCCTGGTAACATGGTGGCCAGCCTTGTGCTACATTGTCCAATTTTGTGCTGTAATAAGCAGTTGGTTGTTTCTTTCGACCTGTACATGTTTCTTGCATCAAAACTGCTGTGACATACATGTCCTTTTTGTTTGCAACATATAGGTAGAATGGTTTGTTATAGTTTGGAACTGCTAGTGCAGGTGCACTCTGCATTTCACTTTCCAAGGATTCAAATGCTACTTTTGCTTTTAGTGTCCATTTTAGGAGATTCTTTGGTTTTGATGACCTGGTTCTTTCATGAGTTCTCTGAGTGATGCTGTTTTTACTGCATAACTTTCTATCCAATCAGCATTGAAATCTGTCATGCCGAGAAATGTCATAATTTCTCCAACTGTTCGTGGACATAGAGCTTTGCTGACACCCTCTAATTGAGAAGGTGATATGCCAATGCTCCCTTCTGAGCGTTGTCTACCCAGGTATTTTACCTGTGTCTGACAATACCATAATTTGTCTTTGGAGGCTTTATATCCTCCTTCAGCCAGTCTTTCAAGGACTTTTATTGAGTCATGATGGCAGTCATCCAATGTAGGTGACGCAATTAAATGTTGTCAACAAACTGAAGTAATTTGCTATTTATTTCCAATCCTTCTAAGTCCTGTCTGAGTACTTGATTGAACCAAAGTGGGCTGAATTTGAAGCCTTGTGGTAATCGAGTGTAACTGCACTTCTTACCTCTGTAAGTAAATGCAAACAGGTATCGAGATTGTTCCGCTAAAGGAATGGTAAAAAATGCTGAACAAAGATCAATTACTGTGAAAAATTGTGCTTCAGCTGGAATTTCTGTTAGAAGTGGGTGGGGGTTGGGCATTTCCTCCGATGATCTGTCTTCCACTACATCATTTATTGTGTGAAGGTCATGTACCAGGCGATACTTTGACTTGTCTGCTTTCAAAACTGGAAAATTGGGGTATTGCATGGACTTTCAATTTCCACCAACACTCCTGCTTTTAACAATCTTTCTATGGTTTTGCTGATACCTTCTTCTGCTTCTGGTTTGAATGGATATTGAGGACAGAGAATGGAAGTTTAGCATTTGGTTTAAGTTCAACTTTAAATGGGTTAGCTGATTTCACTAATCCTACATCTGTTTCATGTTTTGACCATACTGATTCAGGAACTTGCTTTAACATGTCCTGCATTAATGGGTTTTCATCAGACTCATTTTTTTCTTTTGTTTGTTCTGTGTCAGTAATTGGTACTGTTACCACTTGTGGTTTTCATTTTAATCATTGTTGCATCTTCTGATTGGAAAATTAATGGGCTTTCTGTTTGTTCCCATTTAATCTGTGTCACGATTTTCATCATTGGTCCAAGATCTTTGGCATGGAAATTTTTATTTACAAACAATGTTATGTGTGGTACAGATTCTGCAACATTGTACCATTGAGAAATGAAATCATTCATTTGTATGTTTAACGCTGCTCCTTGTGTCCCAATAATGATGTATTGAGACACAAGGTTCACCGCTTCACCTTGTGTTTCTTTGTCCCATTGTTTTTCAAATTCTGTACTTTTTGAAATGTCATAGTACATTGTGCAATGATAATCTAGAGATGGTTTTTAGCTTCTGGAATTTGAATTTGAATGTACTGTTCCCATCTAGAAAGTACCTCCTAGAGCTATTAATGTCTCCTAGCCAATAAACCTTGGCTTCATGTTGTTGCATGAACATTTGAAGATCCACACCTTCTTTTTCAACATACCCACCTTGAGGAGAACACCAGATTTGTATTTTAATTTGCATAGAGCATCTCTTCCAAACAGATTTATTGGTGTTTGATCAGATACCAAAATTGGTATTTTTATTTCATTGTCATTTGTTGTAAGTCGAACTGGAGCTGTCGTTTGAATTAATTGTCTTGCTCCCGAGAACCCTACTGTTGATACAAATTTATCAGACATGGGGAGATGTGTTGCA
Source organism: Poecilia reticulata (assembly GCF_904066995.2). Lineage (NCBI taxonomy): Eukaryota > Metazoa > Chordata > Actinopteri > Cyprinodontiformes > Poeciliidae > Poecilia > Poecilia reticulata. The sequence continues at coordinate 29,577,794 of NC_088847.1, read as the reverse complement.
TAATTTGGACTTACACAAGTGTAAGGTGCTCCTGTATCGACTAACATTGGAGTTTCTCTGTTTTCAATTTGAATTTTCAATATTGGTTCATCGTCAGCACGTGTAGTTAGAATTGGGTACTGACTTTCTCCCCTAGGGCCCTCTGCGCATCCTTAGTATCCAAAATTTGGTGGATTGTATTGAGCTGGTGAATTTTGTTGAACTTGTGGATCACATGGGATTCCTTGAGGATCGTATGGAGTTCCCTGTTGATTATATGGAACTGCTTGGAGATTGTATGGGACGGTGGACCTGGTCTGGCTCTGTCACGTGGCTGTCTTTGGAATGAGTTGTCAACATTTTAGCACTGGTCAGCACAATGTCCAAAACAACCACATATCCAGCATGCTCCGGATGATCTGGGCCTCATCCCCTGTTTGGCCATGAAGGGCTTCTTTGCTGTCTCCCTCGAGAAAGGCTGAGTCATCTGTGGAACTGGAGTATACATCTGTGGCGCTGAACTCACTGAGCTAGGAAGGTTGGCTTCATTTGGGGTTGGATCTCCCCTTACCACTGCAGCTTGGGTCTTAGTTTTGTTTTTCTTTGAAATTCTCCAAGCTGTAACTGAGCCAATTTCCTTTGAATATTTTTGTCTTGGTCAGTGACTTTTTGTTAATCTTTTCTGTATTTTTCTATTGCATGTACCACATGATCACGAAATTTCTTGTGTGGCATAGACATCAGAGCTACCACGTCTTCGAGTTTGATGCGCACTGGTTCTGGCATCACATCCACCATTGACTTCTGAAACACACCTGCAATCATTGGGTACTCGTCAACGTCAAACTCCATTTCCTCGTTCCACCTTCTCAACTGGCTGGCGACATAGGATGCTGGATTCTCCGAGTCACCAATTGGTTCCGCTTTCAAGTTCTTAGTGTCCACTTTGTTTGGAAATTCTGGCCTCAAGGCTGTCCAGATCATTGTCCGGCATGCATTTAGTTCAATTCCATCTGCTCTTTCTTGTAACATCCAGGGATGACCCTTCAAGATGCTCTGCATGGTGGGAATTCCAAGAACTTTTGCAAGAATGGCTTTGATGTCTCCAAGTGCCAACATTTTGCCAACTTTCTCTTCTTCAAGTGCTCTTATCCATCTCCCTGCACCATTGTGAATGTCTGGCAGCCGCGCGACTAACCCAACCAGATCCATCGAGGCAAATGGCAAATATTGAGCAATATCTCCTTTTAATAAAATTGGTAATTGTTTTGAGGGGTTGTAATAATCAGGTTTGCGTATGTCAGGTCTGGATCTCAAATCGTATTCTTTTTGGTTTGGTGCTTTTGGTTTGGTTTGTTGTGTTTTAACTGGAGTGCTTGTACATGGACCAGCCATCGCTCCGTCTTCATCATTGTCACATCTTTGCTCTTTTTCAGCTAACTGTATAAGGCCTTCATCAATTTCTTCTTCTATTTCCTGTATCTGTGTTCGGTTTTCTTTCCGTTCTATATCAAGGACTTCTGGGCCTAACTTCAACCACTAAGCATCTCCGCTTCTGCGTCTTTTCAGATGACTTGCGTAGCCGTCAAAATATTTATTAGAACTATTACCTCCTGCATAGCAATCAATAACTTTTACATTTCCAACTGTCCGTGTTGTGGAGCATCTGGCATCAGAGGTTTGACTTCTGGTCTGGAACGGTGGTAATGATGTGTCATATCTGCCAGCTGGCTTATAACCATCCGCATTTGCATATGACGTCATTGGTTCCATACTTTTTGAGTGTTTATTATTTGTGCTACTATCTGTAGCGTCTGTGCTCGTTTGTGGAGCATCTTTGGGTGGAGCTGGTGTTTGAACTACTGTTGATCGTGGTGTGTGTCCTGTAGAGGATCTACCTGATTGAGTTTCCTTCTCATTGTTTTTATCTTGTTTAAAGTCCATAATTAGATCATCATTCCTATATCCAAAATCACCTGTGATATTCAGAACTCCTGTCAGGGCTGGATACAACACAGCAGGGTTCATTTGATCATCATCGGGTTTTTCACAATTATTTTTCAGCTCAACAAACTGCTGCTTTACGTTTTTTCTGTATTTTTCACCTTCTTCCTTGAATAGCTGTAAAATGTTTAATTCTAGTTCTCTTTTTGCTTGTCTTTTCTTTCCCTTGTTTTTTGCTTTGTAGTCTGCAATCCGAGTTTCCATCTGTTCACAAAGAGACAAGTCAAAGCTCCCATTTTCCGGCCACGGAGATTGAAGTCTGTTTGTGCCATTTCTTAGACATTTTGGAATTTGAGAAGCATATTCTGGGTTTTTTGAACCAATAATGACAGTCGGTATGTTGCTCATTTTGTTTATTTAGTAGTTGTCTCACTATTAGAATTCTGTTTTACTATCTTCTGCAGTTTGTTTCCTTCACTTTTAATTTTCAAAAATTATTAAAATAAGTTGATTTGGTTAGTTGTACTTGTTATATTTTTCCTGTAGTATTTTTGCGTATAGTTGCTAAATATTGTTGAGTATATTAATTGCTCTTTAATAGATCCAACAGTTTATCAAGTTTTTTCTTAACAATTATTCACTCTATTTACAGTAAAATGTACATTTGAGGAATGTTTAACATAGTTCAGTGTTGCAGAAACAATGATTATTTGGATAAAAGTCTGTATTATTTAAATTGATTCAAAGCTTTAGGCTTAAAATCTCTTCACCGTTATGAGCAGAAGAGAGAAAAAAAAAAGTTTCAGACTGCCTGACCGAAATGAGCAAAGGTGGGGGCCAACCACTTCCCACACGTAATGGGAAGTGGGCTGTCCTAAATCTTATGGACTACAAAAGGGTGTTAACAAATCTCGCGGGATCCTGGACCAAATGTGGAGAAGGAAAATAGAGAGAGAGAAAGAGAGAGAGAGAGAGAGAGAGAGAGAGGGGGAGGGATAGGGTAGGGAGAGAAAGGTTGGGAGGGAAGTTTTGTGTGTGTGTATGTGTGTTTCTGGGAAATCAGCCAAGAAACTCTTTTCTCTTCTCCAAAGAGGGAGAAGCTCCAGCAAAGAGTTGCCTCGCAAACAACTGTAATACCTTCCTAAATTTAATAGTGAGGTATGAATATTTCCTATCTATATAGCACAGCTTAATATTACAAGTTACAACAGCGTAAAACATTTGCACTCAAAATGAAGACTAAATCTTAACGCCACTCCGAAAGCAGTCGGTTACTCAATAAGCCAAGAACATGCACATTTCAGAATTTTACGATATATACAGTAAGATTTACAGGCATGCCATCAATACTTGCAAACAGACAACATACATTCCCAATTATTCAGCATTCATTCAGCAACAATCATCCATTCGCACTTTACTCCTATTATACTTTCCTGTACTCTGTCTTTTCCCCGGGGATTTATACTATTTATTATAAAGATATAAATTTAGTTGTCTATGGATTCAATTAGCCATTATCCAATTTTAATGTGTGCACACAATTAATTATAGTAGGACTTCAGTTATATTAGCCAAGGCTGACAGAAACACTTAAAACTCCTCACCAAAATCTCAGACAAAAATTAAAGAACAATTACTGCAGTTTAACTCACAAAATAATCTGTAAAAACTCTATTTTATTCACTTGAACTTCTCATTTTTCATCTTCAGGCCTACTTATTTTTACATGGAGGATTTTACAGCTTCTCCACCAGACGGCTGTCATGAATGGAAAATAGGCTTTGGTCACTCCATGGAGGGGAAAAAACACACACGCTTCTCCGCTACGGAAACCCACCGTCCCCCTCTCCCGAGAGACACGATGGCTTTCACACAGCATAATAAATGTCCCTCCTGGCCTCTTATTATTTCTATAGCACTTTTCACAGAGATCCCAATCTCTCTTTGTGGTTTCAGCTAGTTTTAAAGGTTAAGATTGTTGGCCTCCTGCCAAATTTAACAAATCGCGATATATTATTTATTAGCCAGCACAATGAAAATGCCTGTTCAAGTGAACTACACCAGATGGGCTGATATATGGTAACTTATAAGTGGAAAGTTCCTTAGTTACCGTCACCAAAATGGGTGAGACCAGACTGAAAAAGTGTTTATTTTTCGAGCTGTTTATTTCCAGAATGTATGAGATACCTATGAGTCTCAGATTTTTGCAGCTCTTTCTTTGCGCAAAGAAAAAACTCGTCTATGGGAGCAGAAAAACTTAATCACACTTTAGCACTTCAGACCGCCAGCAGACAGGAAACCGCTCTGTTTAAAAAAAAAAAAAAGAGATAAAAGCTTACCTCCTGCTTTGATTTGGGCCCAGACGACCCCGTCTGCAGTCAGACTGAAGCGAGCCACCTTTCTTCCCTTGCTTGTTCAATTGTTCGATCAAACGTCGGGTGTCACCTTTTATATTGAGGAATTAAAGGGTGGCTACTCTCAAATATATAAGTAAAGAAAATAATACACATAGATGTAGTTCTTGCTGCTAGGCCATAGACGAGCCGGAGATTTATTACACCCAAGGAATCTGTCTCGTCAGTTCAACACGTAAAATCTTCCATACCAAAAATCCCTCTCAAGTCTCAAATTCAACAGTCTTTATACTCTCAAGTGTTCATTGGAAGGTTTCAACCAATGGAGAAAGGGTGTTGTTTTGCCAACAGACTCTCAGCTGCTTTCCTCCAGTGTTTGTTGGGCGACCTTTAATACGAGTCCAAATAAGGACATAAGACCTCATGATTTCAACAGACCTAATCATCTGCTCCTTCTCAGAACTACCAAACAGACCAATTTGTTGATGCTATCCGTCGAGACCGCATTCCTTCTGAGTCCATCTGTGCACTTTGTACACAAATGGAAGGAAGGGAGTTGGGTCAGTTTGAACTAGAGAACTGCCAAGAATCCTTTCGCAAAAACAACTCCTTAGATGGTATTTCAGCTCCAACACTATAAATTCAGTTTATCATGTTTCACGATCCGTTTCCCAAACCTGGTTCTAGGAGTAGGTGAAAGTTCAGGAAGATTCTGCTGTGTCGGTTCTTCGGAACTCTGTTAAGCTTGTTCTGGAGCCAGGTCCCCTTCCGGTACTTCTGGCTCTGTCGAAGGCTCCAAGGCAACCAAATGATGACGATTTCGCCTAATTGATCCACAATATAAGAGCGTGGAGTCGAATGACTGGTAACCACTGCTCCACTTGTGCCTTGGTCTTTAATCCACACACCTTGTCCTGGAGTGAGTTTGCTAAGAACTCTTGCTCTGTGGCGTAAATCATATCTCTCTGCATCTTGTGTCCTCCTCTTTTTCTCTTTTTGAGCAACCATCCTACTATTCGGAAGAACTGGTGTCAATAAAGATGGAAGTGTTGGCACCGTCGTGCGAAGTCTTCTTCCCATAAGAAGCTCTGCTGGGCTGTATCCATTCCAAAGTGGTGTTGCTCTATAGGCGAGTAAGGCGAGATATGGATCAGCTGCTTTCTTCAACAAGTTTTTTACCGTTTTAACAGCACGCTCAGCTTCCCCGTTATCTTGTGGGTGTATCTCAGGCTACTTGTAATATGGCGAAATCCATATAACTTTGCAAATGTAGCAAAGCAGCACATGAAAACTGGGGACCGTTATCTGTGATCAATACTTCGGGAATACCATGACGTGCAAACACAGATTTCAAGTGGGGAATCACATCTGTTGACCTTGTGGGACTTAACTGAGCAATTTCCACAAATCTTGATGCATAGTCCACAACCAGAATATACATTTTCCCTTGCAAAGTAAACAGATCAGCCCCAAGTTTTTGCCATGGTCTGTCTGGATACTGTGATGGCATCAGTGGCTCAATATGATTTACTTTCTCTCTGTTACAGGTGTGACACTTTAGAACCAGCTCTTTTAGCTGCTGGATCAGTCCAGGCCACCACACTGACTGCTGCGCTCGCTCTCGACATTTCACCACTCCCTGATGTCCTTCATGTAGTCTCATGAGCACATCGTTTCTCATAGTGGAAGGAATAACAAGTCTTTCTCCTTTTAACAAAAGACCATCCTTCACTGTAAGAAATGGCTTTTCAGCCCAGTACAGTCTAAGTGCTGGTTCACTGTTGTAGTGTGTAGGCCATCCTCCTTCACATAGCTGCATCACCCGCACGCATATGCTGTCCCTTTTCAGCTCCTCTCTCAGCTCTTCAAGGTAGCTAGTGCTTGCAAGCAAGTTTTGTATCACACTGTCCACATAAATATTTGAGTCTTCAACCAACTTAGTTTCTGTTTCTGTTACGTTTTCTGTCATGGGGGTACGTGACAGAGTGTCAGCTGTGTTTCCCTGGCACATATGAGATGGAATAGGAATATCTCATGAGACGCATTCTAAAACGCTGAATGCGCGGTGGAAGGGCATCCAACCTCTGAGAACCCAACAGACTCACAAGTGGTTTATGATCAGTCTCCATTTGGCAATGTTTGCCAGTGAGATAATTACTGAACCTTTCACAAGCCCAGCTAAGACTCAAAGGTTCTATTTCCACTTGTGCATATCTCTGCTCAGTCTGTGTTAATGCTCGTGACACATATGCAACAGGTCTCCATTCTTGACCCCATTTTTGAAGCAGCACACTCCCCAGACCATAAGCTGATGCATCTGCTGAAACTTTGCATTCCATGTTTGTGTCGTACATAGTTAACACTGGCGGGGATGAAAGCATCTCTTTCAGATCTTGAAATGCTTTGGCCTGATCAACTCCCCATATCCAACAGTTTTTCTTAGACAAGAGATCCCTTAAAGGTTTGTCTCTCTCTGCTAACCGTGGAATAAACTTCCCCAGCTGGTTAACCATTCCAAGGAAGCTTCTTAACTCACTCACATCTCTTGGTTCTTTCATCTTTCTCACAGCTTCTGTTTTATTGGGATCTGGGCTAACTCCATTTGCAGAGATAACATGGCCCAAAAATGTTACGGTGTGTTTTTAAAGATCACATTTATCGATGTTCAGTGTAATACCAGTGTCTTGAATCTTTTCAAGAACGATATGCAGACGAGCATCATGCTCCTTTTGTGTTCTCCCCCACACCAACACATCATCCATATGGCATACTACCCCATCTAGACCCTCTGTGACCTCTGTTACCATTCTGTTTTGGAAATGCTCAGGGGTAGACGCTATACCAAAGGGTAGCCGCTTGAAATAATAACGACCAAAAGGAGTAATGAAGGTTGTATATTTTGCTGTTTCCTCAGTTAAAGGTATTTGCCAAAAGCCCATATTAGCATCTAATTTACTGAAGATTTTAGCTCCTCCCAGTTTACCGAGTGTTTCATCTACAGACGGAAGAATATACTTCTCTCTACACACAGACTCATTCAGCTTTGTGAGGTCGACGCATATGCGTACAGCACCTGTCTTTTGGGAACAACCACCATTCCTGAACACCATTCAGTGGGCTCCTCAATTCTACTGATCACACCCATACTTTCCATGCGGGACAGTTCTTGCTTGACTTTGTCCATCAAAGGAAGTGGAATCCTTCTGGGTGTTTTTAATGAGAATGGTTGAGCTCCTGGTTTCAGTTTGATGGCATAAGGCTGTCTCACTTCTCCCAGACCACTACAGAGCTTTGGATAGCTAGCTTTCATTGTTTCAGCAGTTATCTCATTTAATCTAGCTACAAGCTCCAGTTTTTGAATGGCTGGCCCAAAATGCAGTCTGCAGATGTTTTATAATATATACACTTTCATGTATCACCTTGTCCCCTTTTCTCATTAACGTCTCAACAACCCCCACAATATCCAGTGCATTTCTCCCAGGTCATAGCAGCTGTCTAGTGACTTTCTTCAGAATGGAGGAACTTGCATCTCTGTAGATGTCTTTAAACCTGGCATATGGCAGAACTGTAACATCGGCACCCGTATCAATCTTAAATGAAATCATTTGGTTATTTACTTCAACATCCATCCTCCAAGGTTCATCTCCGTTGTAATGCTGCCTAAAAACAAAAATCGTCTCTTTCCACAGCATGTACAGTCTTGAGCGTTCTACACACCCTCTTATAGTGTCCCTTTTTTCCACATAATGACATTTTTCCCCATTAGCTGGACAGTCACGTTTGGGATGGGATGGAGAACCACCGCACTTATAACACTGCGGAACCTCTCTTTTTGCACTTATAGCAGTGTGCATCTTAGGTCGATATTTAGTCTTACGAGGCTTAACACCGCTTTCGTACACTTTGTCGACAGATTTGCCATTTTCTGTTTCTGATCTAGCATCAGTACACAGGCAGGACTGCTGCCGTTTCACCTCTTCACTTTGTCTTGCTGAAGTAATGTCCTTTTCTAATGTCAAATCTGGATCGAGTTGCATACGTTCCGATAACCTTTTATCTTGAAGTCCCACCACCAGTCTATCGCGAATCAGTTCATCATGTAGCGCTCCATACGTACAATGTTCTGCTAGCGCATACAGTGAAGTAACAAAAGCATCCACGGTTTCATGCTCTTCTTGTTTGCGCATGTTAAACTGGGCTCGCTCATAAATAACATTTTTCTTGACAACGAAGAAAGCTTGAAAACCCTCACGAACTCCTTGATACGTGTTCCTGTCAGCGTCAGATAACGCTAATCTCCGCAGAACATCGTCAGCTTCGTCTCCCATGCAATAAATGAGCATGTTAACTTGATTCTCCTCAGAACTGGAGTTCAGGTTACTTGCCAGACGAAACCGTTCGAATCGCCGTATCCACTTGGACCACTCCTGCGGCTTTGTGAAGTCGAAAGACTCTGGCGGCTGGATACTGAACGTTGCAGATGGACCCGCAGAACCAACTCTCTGTACGTCGTCCTCAGCCATGTCTCCGGTAGCCGAATAAAGTTACAGCCTCATGACGATTTACAGCGCCACTCCTGACACCATGTCGTGTTGACAAAAGAGTGCGTTCAGTCCAACTGTATCATCGTGATTAGTTTATTTCGCATCACACCCACTCTCAGCATGTACATTCTGCAGCAATCAGCGTCACCTGTCTACTTAAGCCTGACGTGCCCCGTGATGTCATCACAGGTGGCCATTTGTAGTTTTTAACTGTACATATCATTAACACCACAACAATAAGCAATGGTCAAATGATAACATCACTTAGGCCACGCCCCGGAGAACAGGAAGTAACATGTTTTACCCTTAACAGTACCTTTCTGACCCCTTTGACCTAATTAACATGAAACTGTGTCCACAAACAGAAAACATGTTGATGTAATGGGGATTCCCACCTTATTAGTTTTCGTTGTAGTAGGTGGGCGTGGCAGCATGGCGAATTGACCTGTAACGCCGTGTCCATACGTTTGGCTCTAGATTCCACAATTTTCAGCTGAGCTGCACCAAACATGACATGAGTGATCCTGGTTGGATCCCTTACGATCATATTTGGTCATAGCCTCACGTCATCTAAGCCCCGCCCCCTCAGAAAAGGAAATGCCATTTATTCATTGGAAAGCTCAACCTAATGAAGATGATTCTGTTGGATGACAGATAACAGGTTGGTCTCACTTGCGTTAAAGCGCCAAGATTGTTCAGAAGAGGGTGTGGCCATGGCAACAAGGCGAATCAGAGGTCAAACCACCAATACACGTTTGACTCTACATTCCACGTTTCAACCCAGTTGCACCAAAATCACTAGTATGCATCCTTTTCCAACCCCCAACAGGAATCCAAAAAAGTCGATAATGGGCGTGGCCTAATTTCTCTATAGCATCCGATATAATTATTTAATTTATCAGCTCCAAGCCATGCTTTAACCTAGAATTATAAAACTTGGTACACATGTGTATCTTCTCAGGCCCTACAAAAGTCTCTTGGAACCATGGTGCAAAACCAACAGGAAGTCGGCCATTTTTGATTATTTCCTGTTTTTTATAGATGTCGCATTTTGAGATACAGACTTCAAACACAGTCAGCAGAGAGTTGAGACATTAAAGGTCAAAATTTATCACAAGAGATTTTGTATTTCAAAGCATGTGGGCGTAGCCAAGTGCCAAACTTTGACTATTTGCCATGAAACATTAAAGTGAGATAACTTCCAGAAAGAAGGTCACAGCTGCGTAAGACTTCCTATGTCTCACTACTGACGAACACTCATGACATTCTCATGGTCATATGACAACGTAACCTTAGCCCCGCCCACTTCCGACAGGAAGTCACCTGTTTTTTTTACTGTATGTCTTACTTTTACTGTATTATTCATATGTAATTAATCCTCTGCCAAATGTCATAAAATGACCTGATGATGAACTCTGTCAATGCTTTCTGACCTGTGGGGGCGTGGCCAAATGACAGTCCCTCGCCATATGCACACGATTGTCTTTAAATCATAAAATGCACCTTCCGATTGGCAGCAAACTGGATACGTATGACCTTTATTAACCGCTAAAGAGCCCAACAGCCTTGAATTGTAATTTGACTCCACCGCGCCCCCTAGGTTATTCCATCAGCTATATCTCCTCGCTACAACGGCCGATCTTCACCAGATGTTGCATACTTCACCAGGGAGTCCTGCTGAAAACACAATGCTGTTAATGTCAACATAAGTTACGAGATAACACTTAAATCCAGCTGTTCAGATAAACATATTCTCCCAAAACCTTAAACACAATAGGAGCCCATGAAATACAGAATGCATACGGTCATTTATAAATCATACATGGATCATGGGATTGACACTGAACTTTTTATGGATTACTTTTATCAACCTGTAAAGAGCCCGATAGGATTAAATTGTAATTTCAATCCACTGCACTCCCCAGGCTATTCTGTTAGCTATATCTCCTTCTAGAGTCTAGATGGTCCAGAATCTAGACCATCCAATCTGCACTAGATTTTTCAGGAGCCTTTACTGTACAGAATTTTGTTGTAAACTGATGACATCAGCAAACCTGATCCACTTAAAAATGACTTTGTGTTTTGAATAAATTAATTACATTCATTATCTTGTACAATTAGGAAACGATGTTGTAAAGAAAGATACCTAAAACAGTTAATTTCAGTTATTTCTTTAATGAATGCCATTGATTTTAAATGCATCCATATGTTCCATATAAATTTTATATGGAGTGGTTCTGTAAAACATGTCCCTCACTAACGTGAAGCAAATACTTAGACACTACAAATATGTTTTCTTTGTTATTCTTTTATTTTAAAGGCCACAAACTTATCTCTCTTTCACATTGACTTCCTGAGGGCCAGTTTTGTGGAGTGACCATATGACAGCCTTATAAGAAAAGCTCTGGGTGAAGATGAGAGTTGAAATGGACTCAAATGTTTTATTTGTCCTCTTTTTCTGTATAAAGCCTTTATAAATTGGAAGTTAGCTGTGTCTCCTAAATAATCTGTATTGCTTTATTTGTAATGTTTTTTAGAAGATCCCCCAGTCCCTAAAATTGATGTACTGCTGTCTAAATATTTAAGCATAATTGTGCAATAATTGTGAAATTCATTCTGTTACTGCATTGCTATGATTTTACCAGAAATTCTTGTGCAAATGTTTCTTTGCACAAATCAATTTTCTTGAACTGCTCTAAAATTGACCATAATGAAAAGACAATTTTATAACACTGACTCATAAGAATTCTTACATTTACAGTTATGTCACAAAATCAAGTTTAGACATATTGTAATGTTGGAGGCTAGATGTCTTGACTCACATACAGAAACACACCAGGGTAACTTGGAAATCAGAAAAAGATGAATTATTGTTCAATTTCAGAAATTGTGGAAACAAATGAAAGAAAGAGGGGTTCTTGAATACTGGTTTGCAAACCAGGCTTGCTGGGTGTTATGACCAGGCTCGGCCAGAGCAAAGGGAAGTAACATTAAAGAAACCTAGATGTTAAAGTTTAACAATTTAGAGGTTTATTGTTTGGTTTAGACAAAAATAAAAGGGTAAAAATTAACAGTAACCAAAATGAAGGGACTTAGAAAAATGTACTAAATAAAGAAAATCCACAAATCAATAAGAGTTGCAAACCAAAGATCTTAACCAAACAAAAATGGACTTTCAGTACAGGTTAAACAAAACAAACTACAAATCTTTAGCCAAGATACAAAAATCCCCCCAACAGGGAGAAAGTTAGTTACACAAGCTATTAAAGCTAACAAAAGCTTTGAGAGCTGACTAAGCTCTAAGAGCTAACAAAGCAAGTTTACAGCAGCCAAAAAAACACCCAACAAAGTGGAAAGCTGTCTGAACAAAGAAATAGCTGTGCCTTCTCCCAGGAAGTCCTTGGTTTTAAAAGGGAGGCCTTAACAGTGATGGGTAGAGCCGGCAATTGATGACCCAATCACAGTAGGCCTCAGGGTGTGGTACAGGACAACAGGGCAGCACCCACTTCCAGGTGAAGTGAATCTGATTAGAAGCTGCAGATATACAGAAATGAAAGAAAATAAAGCCTAAACGGCCACTGGCCGTAACACCAGGACACTAGGGAGAAATGAAGGCAAAGGTAAGAAGTGTACGCCGTACTGGGAATCTGATGACAAAACTGGGTAGCTTACTGGATTGGAAGCCGAGATGCTCAGGTTACCCGAAGGGAATGGCACAGGGAACCATAGGGGAATTTCACAGGAGAACCTGCCAAAATTCCAGATTTGCTACTTGATCTCAGAGACAAGCTCAGAGTGACTGAAGGTACCTAGATAGGATAACACTGAGGTGCTGAAGTGCTGGCAGACTGCTCCTCTTATACTTAAAACTGATGGGAGTAAAGAAGTAAGGCCTATCCTCCAGGTAATTGTGATCTCCTGGCTCCATCTTGTGGACAACTATAGAAAGCAGCACACAAAAATCCCAAAAACCCAAGTTCCCAACACATTTCTTTTTTAATAATAAAATATGTGAGGAGCTTTAAAGATCTGTAAGTTTTTTATAATGACTTCAACAAATTAAATAAAGCAAAAATCTGAGATTTTTCTATTTAAATACTATATTTAAATTTAAGAAAACTAAAAAAACAACATTTGTAAAATCTTCAAAAAAATAATTCAAGCATAAAAGGTTGCATAATTTTAAACTTTTACCTTCAATTGTCAGCACAAATAGTAGGGCAGCTCAAGGAATTGAACCTCGTTCCAAGTGGAAGTACTATTACAACTGCCTTTGCTTTTTTGTGCTATGTGACAAGGTAAAGCAAACCCTGCATTAAGAACAGCTTCAAAGATAATTAACATAAATATTAACTATTGAAATTCCATAATATTTTATTGATCCCAAAGGGAAATGGGATAACAACAATGTAAATGACAATACACCAATTGCTAATACCTTAATGTCTCATTATTACTTTGTGTATGCATCCAACACTTAACTTTAACTTTCAAAAATGCTGTCTTAATGCAAGAAATGAAACACTTAAAGTAAATTAATTTTAAATAACTAAAAAAGTTTTAACTTTTTGCGTAAAGCTGCATTAACAACTACTAAGATACTTTTAAATAAGTTGGAATAGAAATGTTTCACTAATAAGGTATTGTATTTATATTTTATGAATACAATTTGATATAATAAAATATATATTGCAATTTTCAATGTCTTATAAAAATTTTTCATTCATTCTAATCAAGAAAACAAAACCTTTTTTAATGTTCATAATGTCACATGATTACAACAGCTTAAAACCGCACATTACACCCTGAGATTACTAAAACGATGACAATGTAAAACCACACAATACCCCCTCATGATCACTGAAATATGTTGGCACAACTACTGCCTCAACTTTATATATCTGAGATTTAATGTAAACATAATCTATCAACGTACCTTTTTCAGTGGTTGCTTCTCCAACCATTTGTAGGTATCCTTTATCAGAAACTAATTTTAATATACTTGATGACTTCAAAATATCATCATTAAAATCTCCAATCGGTGCTATTGTGTGGTTTTGTTTCTCAAAACCACACAATAGCACTTGATAAGAGTGTCAAGTAACTTTGCAAAATTTTTCTTAAATAGTGACAAAGGATATAATGGTGGTTGGTAAATCACCCCAATGGCATGTTAAAACAACAAAACCGATACACTAAACATTCCAAATTTAGCTTTGGTTGTTGAAGTATTTAAAATTCCACATCATGTGCACAATACATGCCAACACCACCATGTTTTTGGTCTTGCAATGCAATCAATTTGGGATGCCTTCTGGTATATGACAAATGTTGTGGTTGATTGGGAAAACTATAACCATCTATCATTACTGTATCCGTTTGGGTTGAAGACAACCATGTTTCTGTGACAGCAACACATTTAGGTTTCCAGTGTTCTGTAAATCAGGCCAAATCTTTTACATGCCGATTTAAACTTTGCACATTCATCAAGAATACAGTAAAAAGATGTTTTAAATCAATCCAACTGAAAAAATCCACTCGAAAGAGGCATCATACTCGGAAGAGCAACAGCAATGTCATCCTTACAAAATATCTTTTTTTCATCAAAATCTTGAATCGTCAAACCTAAAGGACTTCTAACACGACTTACAGTGACAAAAGCTTGTCCTGGTGAAAATATTTTACTAAAACAAACAACAGCTTCATAAACAGTTTTTTCTTGAACTTTGTGTACAGTACATGCCCATGCTAACTTGAGAGGAAATTGTCTACGCAATCCACCCTTTAAAATTGTGCCCTCCTCCTCAGGTTCAATGGGTATTGAACCTGCTAAATCTTATGATGCGTTGAGACAGCTCTTCCTCTTCTTCATGCCTACTCGATCATCATCAAATTTAACATAGACAACTTTCGGAAACTACCTTTTCTGGTATTAATATTACTGTAACAGTACCCCTGACACCAATAACCAGACCATCGCTAATGTCCACATTTTTACACAGCATAACACATGCGCCTTCATCCAACAACAGCACTTCTGATAAACAAGTATTTGAAGCTTTCGCATGACTCCCTTCTAACAACCTCTGTTTTCCTGATTTTTATCATTGACATAATCCTGTGCCCCAATACTTAAAAATTCAGGACAAGTCTCATATAAGCATTTAATATTGTGCTCATTTACTTGGTTATTAGTTGCAAAAATGTGCAAGGCTGAGCTAACCTCACCTGTTTCACAACGTTTTAAAATCTTTAAATCATAAGCAAGGATTGGTTTATCTTTGGAACGAGTTCTCATCCTGTTAAGCAGTTGAGAAAATACAGCATCTTTTTTCCTAACAAATTCAGTTAATTCTACAATTTGAAATAACTCTGACCATATATTTGTAGCAACACCCTCAGTGTATATCGGCTTCCCTATAACTGGAGGCAACTGGAAGAGATCGGCTGTTGTAATGATTCCGATACCCCATATACGTTCGTGGTTTGTTTAATCTGACGCAATCGACCATTAATGTATAAGAGATTGTCATCATCCATTGATATTTCATCTATAAGAAGCTACAGATCACAATATTTGACACATAAGGAAATTAGTTTATCTTTGCCCAAAGGAGTATATGGTAGGCGTACATCCTTTCTTGTTGTCGCTTCTAAATTATATGCTGCAATGCCAATGGGAGCTGTCAGTTTTATGCATTTGTTATCAGGAAACCTACACACAGTGAACAATAACCATTTTGGTTCATGTTCAAATGCTTTGATTAAATGACTTTTCCCTGTACTGGCACCCCCCCCCCCCGTAATAAATATGTGCAGTGGTTCTGGATTTTTTCCATTGTCTTTGTCTAAATACCACTGCCGGATTTAATTAAAAACAGAAAACTGTTTTTCATTTAAAGGTCTAATCAATGCAAGGCCTTCAGATCTACTTATTTGTTTTGTCTCAAATACTGACATTTCTTTACTGTTAGAACTTAAATCAGGAATATGTTCCTGAGCATCATTTTCTATTGGTCTTTCTTTTAGTAATTCAACACACTCCAAGCATTCTAATTCAACTTCTGGACACAACTCAGCCCATGCATCTTTCAGCATGACATCGCCAGTAACATTGTCAACAGCCTCAAAATGATCAGATCTCAACTCAAATTCACTCCTATTTAAATCTACCACAGACTTTACAGAATGTTTTGTTTTGTCAATAAATCCAATAACACCAGTTCTGTAAAAATCGCCATGGCTTTCAAAATGTGCAGGTTTAAGTTCACTATCAAAGCGATAAGGCAGAAATAACTGCATTATGCTTTGATAAAACATTTCTGGCTGTTTTGTTTCAGAAAAATGTACATATTGAACAACTGCTGGTTTTGTTCGAGTTCTATTCACAACAAACCCAAAGTCCTTATTGAACTCTACTGAATTTCTACACTTTTCATTTTTGGTCAAAACACGATACTCTGAAGCAAACTTAGCCAGGTACATATCACTAAAGCAGTGGTTCTTAACTTTTTATGAGGTACCGAACCCCCCAATTTCATATGCCCATTCACCAAAACCTTCTCATCCCCCCGTAGACACAGAATACTTTGCGGTATTCTGATTTAATAATGTAATTATATTAGTTATGTTACCACCCCACGCCACTAGAGGCAGTAGCACACCCAAAAAGATGCGACTAAGGAGCAGATTTAGACTATAGAATTTGGTAAAAATGGTGAGTTTTTAAAGACACAAGTTCAAATCCATGCTGAGTGGAACTCCTTAAATCAGTGCTCCTCTGCAGCACTGATTGAAGTGCTGCGGAGTGATACAGCAAGTGATGGCAAAGCGGGGCATGTCATCACGACTTTACACAAGTGTGACTTTACCTCTGTGGCAGAGGCTCCGCCGAACCCCTGAGACCATCTCACCGAACCCCTGGGGTTTGATCGAACCCAGGTTAAGAACCACTGCATTAAAGACATCATCATTTGGCCTATTCTTATAACGGTCAACTATACCAGTCATCCACATGTCTTCTGGAGTGAGATCCTGTGCTGCAGCTTTTTCTCTCAAAATAGAAATTGGTAAACTCATTTCTGTGATATTATCGCCCGTAGGAACAAAAACCCCTTTCCGAGAACACTTCTTTGATTAGTCGGTATACTGCTTCCTGCACACAAACATTCTGATTATGTAAATACACGCTACCAAGTTTCTTTAAAGCCTTGTTAGCATTAACATTTCCATCTTTGGCTGCTTCTCCTTTGTGCATTTCCCAACAAAAGGCCAATTTCATGCTCACTTTTGGACATGTAAGACACTATAAACACAAGCATAAGCATCAGCACAATACTGGATATCATTATTTGCATTCCAAGCTTTTAACAGCGGCTTGCTATATTGATGAATCCAGATGTCATTAATTTGTATTTTCAACATGACATGAGTATTCCTACTGGATCGCTTATATGTCGTTTCAAATGCATCTTGACTTATCCCCAAAGCTTAGATCATTTCTTCCACAGTACTATATGGACAATTCTCATCAGAGATGGTATTCTTTACATTAATTAAAATATCCATCCATCCATCCATCCATCCATCCATCCATCCATCCATCCATTTTCTTCCACTTATCCAGGGTCGGGTCGCATATAAGCAACCCGACCCCCTCAGTTGCTCTATCTCTCTCAATTTGTTCCCAGCTCTCCTTGTCCTTACCAAGACATTCACAATGTACTTTATCATCAGTTTTATCCAAATTACATTTGCAAGTCTTGAATGGATCTTAATATTTTTCACCACGACAAATAAAGGTTTGGGAAGATGCAGGCCATGGGAAATTGAAATGATAGACAGTTTTTTTCTTTTTACAAGTTTTTGAATGTCGTTTTGACTGCTGCTGTACAGATGTTACAACATAAAACAACGGATCTTCTTCAGATGGAATTTCACATGTCACATGCTTCTCAATAAATGCAATAACCTCTTCATCTGTGTTCTTTTCCAAAATTGGAGCACCATAAATCCAAAAAAGACAATGACAATGGGAAGAACCATGCTGCTGGAATTCTACACAATAATAGTAGTCTTCAATTTTTCCAATCAGATTTGCAGGAGACATTAAAACTTCTTTTATAAAAACATGCCATCTAAAATCAAACATTCTTGCTGCAGTAACAGGGTTTCGACACAGCAATTCACACTTATCTGCTCACTGCAACTGTTCCAAAGTCTGTGTTCATCCTTCCTGCTTTAAAATGCTATAAAGTATTTGTTCATCTCATATCAGCAGACAAAAATGAGGCAAACCATGTGGGTTTTCCCAACATTCTAACACAAGCTGGCAAGTCACGTTGAGCCGACTGCCAGGAAGCAGGTGTGCCTCGAATGTGTTTCAAGAAATGATATCTGTCATCAAATTCCAACAACTTATTTAAGGAGTTTCCATCCTTCAAAAGCTCAGTCATATTTTTAGATGTACAATTTTTGCCTTTTACGTTAAGCTATTGACACTTTAGACACAACCTGTTCCAGTTCTAACATGTACTGTGAAAAGAATATAGATTCCACATTAAGCGCAAATCTACCATCAACATGAAGAAGTCGGTTATTAAAATAATGACTCAAAGTCAAACAATATTGCTGCTTTTCATGGTATGTGTTAAAACCCGATGGGAACACTAAAGGGAAACATATTGAACTTGTTATTTTGCACAATTGTGAATTACAATGAGATTACACAGCCTGCTATATTTTCTGTGAACCATCAGAGGGTGCTGTAGAGAAATTTAATTATTTTTACTGTTGTCTGCAATTATTTTTATACTTTACTGTTTTTATAAAAACTAGAAAAACAGCAGATTGAAGTAGATTATATTTAAATTAATTTTTAAGTATTAATGTTAAAACTACAATGCAATGATATTACTAAGAGCATTGTCAAAAAAACCTAAGAAAGATTTGGAAAATGTTTCTTAGGTTTTGTTTGTGCTCTGAACCACTCATTTACAGTTAAATTCCACCTCCTCTATTTCATTAGTCAGTATTTACAACAGGAAAGTTACCAAATTGTTATGGCAAAAGAATCAAACTTCCAACATTTGAAATATCAAAAATTTGAAAATTGTAATTATGTTATGAAAATTGCAGACTGAAAAGAACAACACTCATTTGTTGTTCATTTGAACAACAAACATTTTTTATTTATTAATACACATTGCGGAACATATTATACAAACCCCCTGGCCAGCAGGAACCTCCAAAGGACAGACGCACCCCACATCAGGATAGTCAGATGCCTCTCGAGGAAGAGCAGAATGCAATGTAAGCTTGATCTACAAAGAAATTACACAAAAAACATAACATCAAGCTAATTTTGCACAAAATCAACAAAGATGCAATGTCAAATGTTTTCAATAAAACACATAGTAATTCATTATTAATTATAAATTTAACCTTAATGTGAAAAACAGTGTTTTTGGGCGGGACACATTCAACACCTCTGGCAGGAGTTACACATGATACAACTGAAACCTAAAGGACAAATCAAGAAAAGAACAGTTTAATAAAATAAGGAACATTGCTGATTTTATAATAATCTGTACTAGAAATGATTAATTAGCTCATACTTGTACAAACCTCCCATGTCACATGGCTTCTCTTTGGGAGAGCTGGTTTCTTTTTATCTTCCACAGGCTTTGTCTGCAACACTGCAAAAAACATTGAGAGTTTGTGTTATTGATAAAAGAAAACACTAAGAATGTTAGTAATTGCAGCATTCTGCAAATTACCTCAGTGCCTGTGAGAACATCTGGAAGAGCCGATGGAGAGACTGTTTCCATGGCAACCAAAATAGCGGGTGAGAAACGGACAGGATTTAGAAGGATGAAACATTCCGTTAAAGCCTCGGGAGTGCCATCGCTCTATAAGATCAAAATTTTAATTATTAAGATACCATTGACATTGACAATTAATTATATTTCATAAACATCTGCAAGCCTCATGCACTTGGTAATGAACCTCTCTTTTCTTGGGTGAATGAGATAAAGAGTCCAATTCCCCCGAGTGGTTCCTCTGTAAAGGTAGAGCACATACAAGGTTTTTAGGATGACCAGCCGTAGTTAAAGAAACACCTTTCATTCATTGTAAGCCAACAAAAGATTGAAACCATCCTGCCGGATCTCATGTGTGTCCACACAGAAGTGTGTGGAGAAGGAGGAGAAAGACGAGGACTCTCCACTCCCTTCACTACCAGACGGGGCACAAACCTTGGTTTAAACGGACGAGTTGCCTGACTCTGCACCAGTTGCTTTGGTCCAGACAACTCCAGGAACTGATAGCCAGCATTCCAAATCAGATCCCTGAGGATGTGCATCCCACGGTCATCGCTAAGGTGGATCTCCACATATAAACAGTAATCAGAGATAAAATTAATATTTCATATGAATGCCAATTTGTTCCTTACTGTGTTTAAAATGAAGATGTACTCATGCTATCATGGCACCACAGAGTGAGACGGTCCAGAGGAAAGTGGTCAGCGGTGGAAAAATAGGAAATCCCTGGAAAGATAATGACAAAATAAAAATTAATTTTGCAAATACCAAATCACCAAAGATGACATGTAAAGAGCTGTAATACATTTACCAAACAAAAACATAATTATCAATATTTTACTACCCACCTAGCTTTGCTGACCTGGGGTGGAATTCTTGCTGGAACAAGTTCTGCTTCTCTCTGGATTCAGTCAAGCAGGGAACAAACCTGGTACAAAACACCTAGAATAAATAATCGATTTAGAAATTTATATTCAAAAGACCTAGGAAAATAACCCATTAAGAAGTTGATGTTTATATCACTATTTCTAGATTCCAGTCCTCAGACTATTGCTCTACATGCTTTACATGTGTAGCAGAAGGGACATTTCTAAAACATGCAGGGCAGTGGTATCTGTTAGCCGGGATTGAGAAACACTGGTTTTTAATCAACAACAACAGTGCCCACCTTAGGCCAATGACTACAGACGGCCAACATGTACCGCTCAAATTTCTGTCCAGCTTCTTCTGGATGGCGACTGGCTGTAAGGTTGTTTGACAGAGCCATAATGCAGACAGCATCAGGCTCCTGAGGTACATTGGCTTTTATTACCTCAAGATGCAAATGAGCTGCTCAGGCTCCAGGAGTGTATACTCCTGGAGCCTGACATAAACCTAAACTGTAAGCAGCCATTTGGCATCTCAACAATGACATCCATGAAGGACTGCAAATGGGACTTTCCCATCAGAAGGACAAACTAAAATCGTACAAACACAGCAACATGAGAACTATGCCTACATAATCTCTTTGAAATCATTGCTGATTTTACTTACTTTCTTATCCGGGCACACCTCAGGAATGACCAGCTATTAAAAAACATAAATGGAAGAATACATAAAATTATTTTAAAAAATATAAAATATGTACTCTGGATACTTCATCTGACATACCAATAAGACATTCAATTTAAAATAATATTATTAAATTAAACACTCATGTGAAATTAAAATCACTGGAGTCATTGGGTATCCCTACATGCCCAATTCGAACTGCTTCTACCCTTCTTGCAGCTTTGGATCAGCAGTGGGACTTTTCTCAAGGCATCTACATTTTAACATGAAAGAGTTCAGTGGAAAGAATTAATATTTATAATTACAGCAATATAAATATTATAATGTATCATAAAAGGTAGTACACATTTCACATTTCTGCAGATTTTAAAGTACATCTTTACCTGCAAGTCTATAACTATGTTTATTCTTTTCATCATAAACATTAAATCATGCAAGTTTGAAAACATTTCCTCTTTATTTGACAAAGTTATGAGGGTGAACCAAGTATTTTAGTCACCTGAAATAGCCTAATTTTTTTAAGGAGAACATATTATTTCAGGCAACTAAAATATATGGTTTTAAATATATATATATATATATATATATATATATATATATATATATAGAGAAGTGTGGTCGGATGGTTACAAAGAGAGGGAAGGTCGCCCACACAGAAGGGGTCTCACTCCCAGAAGGAACAATAGCAGACATAGAGCACAGCTACAAGTACCTGGGAATACCACAAGCAAATGGCAACCTCGATGAGGTCACAAGGAAAGGAGCCACAGCCAAATACCTCCAACGAATAAGGCAAGTCCTGAGAAGCCAGCTCAATGGCAAGAACAAGATCCGTGCAATAAACAGCTATGCCTTACCAGTAATCAGATACCCTGCCGGAATAATTAGCTGGCCAATGGAAGAGATGAAGGCCACGGATGTTAAGACTAGGAAGCTACTAACCATGCATGGAGGATTCCACCCCAAATCCAGCACCCTGAGACTGTACACGAGCCGTAAGGAAGGAGGCAGAGGACTAGTGAGTGTGAGAGCCACTGTCCAGGATGAAACATCCAAGATCCATAAATACATCAAGGACAAAGCCTCAACGGACGATGTGCTCAGCGAATGTCTCAGGCAATGGGGAACAGAAGACAAGGTGCTGGAAGTACCATCATGGGAGGACAAGCCCCTACATGGGATGTACCACCGACAAATAACTGAAGTGGCTGATGTCAGGAAAACCTACCAATGGCTGGAGAAAGCTGGACTCAAGGACAGCACAGAGGCTCTCATCCTGGCCGCCCAGGAACAGGCCCTAAACACCAGAGCAATAGAGGCTCAGATCTACCACACCAGACAAGACCCAAGGTGTAGGTTGTGCAAGGAGGCCCCTGAGACAGTCCAGCACATAATAGCAGGGTGCAAGATGCTGGCAGGGAAAGCATACATGGAACGACATAACCAAGTGGCGGGCATAGTGTACAGGAACATCTGTGCAGAATATGGACTGGAAGCCCCGAGATCAAAGTGGGGAACACCCCCAAAAGTGGTGGAGAATGACCAAGCTAAGATCCTGTGGGACTTCCAGATCCAGACAGACAAGATGGTAATGGCGAACCAACCGGACATTGTTGTGGTGGATAAAGAACAGAGGAAAGCTGTTGTGGTGGATGTAGCAATACCAAGTGATTACAACATCAGGAAAAAGGAGCATGAGAAACTGGAGAAGTACCAGGGCCTCAGGGAGGAACTGGAAAAGACATGGAAGGTGAAGACCACAGTGGTGCCTGTGGTCATCGGGGCCCTCGGGGCAGTCACCCCCAAACTGGAGCAGTGGTTACAACAGATCCCAGGAACAACATCAGACATCTCAGTCCAGAAATGTGCAGTTCTAGGCACAGCCAAGATACTGCGCAGAACCTCAAGCTCCCAGGCCTCTGGTAGAGGACCCGAGCTCAGAGGATGAAACAGACCACCCGCGGAGGGTGAGAAGGGAATTTATATATATATATATATATATATATATATATATATATATATATATATATATATATATATATATATATATATATATATATATATATATATAGTAAATAAAGAGCAAATATAAAATTGTCAGGATTTATTGATGAGAGGAATAAACAAAGTTAAAGACTTGCAGTTAAGTTATTTTTTTCCCTATGAAATAGAGGGGAAACAGATTATTTCAGTCAGCTAAAATATATGGTTTCCCCTAATGACTGGAAAAAAATTTAAAAATGTTATCACAGACTTTGTTGCTGCTTATGATGAGAATAAATACAGTTGCAGAGTTTGTGAAAAAATAACTCGAAATTTATTTTATCCAATAATCTATCATATATTTAACATTAGAAAGGTATTTTCTAGAAAGCATACTCTCATCTTTTCAGGAAATCTTATCTGCATGTCCTGATGTCAGCCAACTTTCCTCCACTTCTATTAGCAATGTCAAATTATAAATACACAAAATGTGTTGGAAAACTGTTTGGTGACGTTTTTTTAAGACTTGAGTGAAAAGTAGGAACAAGAAAGAAGAACACAAAACAATATAAAGCCGTTTTCGCACTGCAAGGAACGGAATGGAATGGCACGCTTCGGTCCGGTTTCACCCATACTGCAGCCCTGTTGTGTTTGCATATATCTTTGGGCACCATTGAAGCTGTACCTGACGCCATTATTTTTTAAATGAAATAACGGTTTTGATGTAGCGGTCGAAACCTTTTTCTCAGAGCTGTGGCAGAAAACTCTTTGCTTGTTGACCAATCTAGCTTCTGTACATGTTCATGAGGGAGTAATCGAGCGGAGGAAATAAATTACCTCATCATAGGACCAGGTAACAGCAGAATATTGAGAGCAATTCATTGCAAATTAAAAATAATAATAAAAATATTAAAAAGAGCACTCTTCACAAAATACAGTAAGAACAGTTTAGAGAGAGCCAGCTAGAACTGATCAATGGCTGACTGCCAAACAACCAACGGCTGGCTGTAAACCAATCAGCTGCTGATTCTAAGCAGCCCTGCTTGGCTAATCCGATTGGAACCACAGCTCTTGTAGTTCCAAGGAGTTGGGTGGAACCAGGTTGGAAGTTCTAATGCAACACGGTCGCCCCTACTTTGAACCCATGCAGTGCTGTGCCGTTCCATTCCTTGCAGTGCGAAAACACCTTTTGAAAACCTACACACATTTATTTATTTTACAAATCTTTTTGTTTCTTTGTTAAACATCAGCTGCCGATTAAACTGAATGTTACAACTTTGACATGATTATATGAGCTGCTTTACCAAAAAATTGATCAGCACCGTGAAAATGAATGGATCTGTCTCTCTGGCTCCAATGTGCGCTCCCGACACAGGTGGAACATATTTTCATATGGGAACAGAATTTCGCACAAAAGGCTTACTATCAATCAAGGTTGTAATGTAATGTAATGTAATGTAATGTAATGTAATGTAATGTAATGTAATGTAATGTAACGTAACGTAACGTTTAGGAGCTATTCCAGCTTTATAATTATTAACATCAGCAGCAGAAATATGAATAGCTAGACTAAGGCTACATGAGTATGCAGTAGCTTATATTTTGACCATAATAAAAATTGTATTTTAACAAACTCCCAGTCATAATGTCTTTATAAAACATACCAAAAAAAATTACTTCGATGGAATAGCTTCCTGCACAGGGTAAATCAACAGAATATGCTTGAAAGCAGTTCGGTTAAAATTCTCCATGTGTTTGGAAGGTTGTTTGAATACTGAGCACAGCAAGTAAACTCAAAGTGGGTCTGTGAAAAACTGATTAGATTCACTGTTGGTAAAACGTTACAGAAGCCAATCAACAAATGGGTTTAAAAGATACAAAGATGAATGTAATTCAACCAATGGAACTTCAGAAAAAACCTCACTGCGTATGATGTGGGAGGTTTATGTCTTACTCAGTGGCTAGTCGCCATATCTGAAGGTAAAAGCATAAACATGGATATGTAGGAAACTACGGAAGGCCGTTTTAATATAAATTTGGTTTTGTCCAACCATAATTAATTATATTCCAGATATCTAAAAGTGCACTTTGACTATACAAAACCACATTTTTATTAAAAATATCTCAAAATACTCATTAGTCACAATTACATTGTCCAAACAGTTGCCTGCAGAATGTTAGGTTTTATGGCAGGCCAATTTAACATAGATTGGGATCATTAATTACATTCTAGATATCTAAAAATTAATCTTGACTAGAAAAGATACACTTTTCTTTAAAACATGTGAAAATACATATGACTAGATATTGTTAATTTTTAATATCTAAATTCAAAATTACATGTAAATCCTTCTCTGCTGCCATTAAGCTATCCAAACAGTTTCCTGTAGAATGTCATATTTTATGTCAACCCACTTTAACATAAATGTGATTTTCTGTAACTATTTGTAATTCTTGATTTATAAAAATTTGTATTCTAGACAAAAGTAAATTTTGACTATTCAGAAAGGTAATTATTAAGATATCTAAATTTACATTTTGGCTAGTAAAAATAATAATTCATGATATCTTACATTTTGTTTTTACAAGTAAATATTACTTTTGAGATATCTCAAATGATTTCGCCACATCTGCTATATCACCAGACACATATAGATTATTATAACTTAAGATATCTTGAACATAATTATATATACTCAAAAGTACATTTCTACATATCTGAATTAAGAATTGTGTATAACCCCCAATGTGTTGCCATTCATATGGCAGCACATACATATAAAGGTAGTGCTGGATGTGTATTGATATAACCTTTCTGTCTCTTCTCATGCTCTCAACTGCTGCAGATGCCGCTAAAATGTAATCCTTATCCCTCTCTCTCCACCACCTCCTTACTAAAAGCAATTCTGGTGTTCGATCTTTGGGTTGTAAACACCATTTAATAGCAATCATCCATGGGATACAACAGTAAAAATATAAACCAATGAAATAACTAAAATCTTCCCTTAAACCTGAGCTGTGTCAAAACCACAAAAGAGTTGTCTGACATCAACATTTAAATCAAAATTTAGTCTGTTAATATTATTCTACTTGGTCCTTCCCTTAAACTTTAACTCAGCTTCACACAAAACTACCTTTAAGTCTAAGAGGATAACCTTGTTTCATCATGTTACAAAAATGTCAAATTAATCCATTGACAAACTATATGGGTTTATACTTTGAAAAATAAGTAAATTATCATGGTTGGCTTTGTACATTCCTGAGGTGTATATTCCTAAGGAACAGCCAATTGGCACCAAACTGCATATTAATGACCTTTCACAGGACAAAAATTGGGATTTTTTTACCCTGTATTCTGACGCAAACACAGCTAGTCAGCAACAGATATCGAAAGCAATTGACAGTTTACATTTTCACTCATGGGAGTTGAAATCTGTTGATTGTGGAATCCTTGAAGCGGTTGAGTGGTGGTGCAGGGGAGCAGGCAGGCAAGAGTTGTTAAATACTCTACTTAGCATATGAATAGCATAGCATAGGCAAAGACACTGCAGCAGACCCACGTGGATTCTCAGTCATTGGAGGAAAAACAATGACATCAATGACAGAGTTCAGCACTGACATGTGATTGGTTGGTTGTTGTGTGCCAATTGGATAGCATCTTTTTCCGCCATTTCACACAACGCACGGGTATTTTCGTTCATGTTGGATGTAGGCAGTTAGCACTCGTTGCCACCAGTGCAAATCTTCCTCTGGAGTTTAATGGCGGCTGCTTGACCGACTATGAAAGCGCATTACTGCCACC
The DNA here is from genome assembly GCF_904066995.2 of Poecilia reticulata. Taxonomy (NCBI): domain Eukaryota; kingdom Metazoa; phylum Chordata; class Actinopteri; order Cyprinodontiformes; family Poeciliidae; genus Poecilia; species Poecilia reticulata. Next base: position 29,550,814 of record NC_088847.1, on the reverse strand, counting down.
AACTGGACTGGAGTGTTAAATGAAAGTTGGCAAAAAAAATACATTCTAAAAGTTATTTTTTCAAAAGTTACATGACAGTATATTTTATTTTATCATAATTAATTTCTAGAATATTTTTAGATGTATATATGTTTATTTACTCAATTCTACTTTGAACTGTCTCTCTTTTAGTTTATACAGAATATGATTCATAATCTGTGAGTTATATTTAGTGTTTAACTAACAAAACTAAAAAAAAGAATACACATACTTATAGAGTTAAGCAACTGAATACTGAAAAATCTGTAGTTTCTTAAATCCTGTATTGTGATGTGGAATGACCACTACCACTCCAATATAGCATGACTCTGCGTCTTTAAAGCAATCAGTGAACATTAACATTAGTTTGAATATTATTCACAAAAATACTTTATGTACAATGTACAACTATGGAACATGTTTTTTATTATTTTGATTAAGTTGTGCAATTCCTCCCATCACAAGATAAATCTTCAGATGGGAGGAATGTCAAAGTAAGATCACGTTTAACAAAAGTCTATTGTATGTAATCATGCATATTCTTCTTTTATATAATCAATTCAACCAAAACTACGTTTTTCAGTGCTCCTAACACACATGTAATGTATATTTTAATGGATCAGATAGATTGTTTTAATATTCTTTCTCCAAACATACTTCTTTATTGTGATCAGAAGGTAAAAATGGATTAGCTACAAAATTAATGAGTCAAAAGGCAGTGCTCAATAGTTGATTTGCATTTGTATAGCACTCAGCAACTTCCTTTAAATAAAAAGCTTCTGCCAGGCACAGGGGGAGGGAGGTGATAGGGGAACTCAGACACAGCGTTTTTGACCATTTTTGGCAGTGTTCGACTCTGACAAAAACCTCTTGCCAAAAGCCCTAAGTCTCCGGTGTCAATAGCTGTCGAAAATCCATTTTTTGTCCTGTGTTTATAAAACGCTAAACTGCCAAAAAGCCTAGTATTGTAATTTGACTCCACCGCAACTCCTAGGTTATTCCATCAACTCCTCATTACATCGGCTGATCTGCACAAGATCTTTAGTGTGTCATCAGGGAGCGTTGCCGAACTCATCGGTGCATATGGCCTGGTGGAGGCGAGCTTCAACTGTGCGAGAGTGTCTGCGGTGGCAGGTGAAAGATAGTGCTGGATCAGCACCAGAGGGCAGATGCTGCTCGTCTGCCCTCGCAAACGAGTGGCGCTTTTCTGCAAGGGCAGCTTAAGGCTCCACGGAGCTTTAATTAGGCCAGAGCAGCTAAGCGCTGCGAAGGCCTATTGTTTTTCAAATGTTTATTATTATTATTATTAGGCCCGAGCAGCTAAGCACTGCAAAGGGCTATTAAAATTGTGCTGTTTATTATTCTTTTGCAAAATGAATTGGCTTTTTGGGGCTTTATCATAATCAAAAACTCACCAATCTTGGTGGGCGCATAGAGCCCATGTAAACTACGTATTTTAAGGTCATTGCAAAAATCGCAAAAGAAACGTCTCAACGGTGCCAACTAGACCCTTTCCTATTCACTTACTTTATCGTAAAGACTTGTAATTGGGTACACCTTTAGAGCTCCCCAAGACACTCGGAATTTATATTTAATGTTATAGTTCAAATATGACAGGAAGTTGGCCATTTTGGATTGAAGTTCCGATTTTTGGCCGTTTACAGACGTCGCATTTGATCCGTTTACAGACGTCGCATTTGATTGAACTCCTCCTAGGGATTTTGATCGATCGGCTTCAAACTGTCAGATCATTCATAAGGCCGTGCCGATTCAAAGTTACCAAAGATTTGCATTTTCACAACTGCTAAAGGGGGGTTTCCTGAGGTCAAAGTTCACCTATTCGCCATAAAATATGAAACTGTTATAACTCTTACACAAAAGCTCACAGAGCCACCAAACTTTAAGTGATTGATCATCATCGGGTCCCCTACAATAACCAATGATCAAATTATGACATAACTTAGGCCACGCCCCCTGAGAACAGGAAGTGTTATGTTTTACTCTGAACGGTTGCTATCTGACCCCTTTGACCTAATCAACATGAAACTATGTCCACAGACAGAAAACATGTTGGAGTTTCATGAATTCCAACCCCGATTATTTTCGATGGAGTAGGTGGATGTGGCGCCGTGGCGAAGTGACCTTTAATGCCGTGTCCATACATTTGAATCTAGATTCCACAATTTTGAGCCCAGCTGCACCAACTGTGACATGAGTGATCCTGGCTTGGTCCCCTACTATCCTATTTCATCTTTCTCTGACATCATCTAAGCCCCGCCCCTCAGAACAGGAAGTGCTTTTTGTTTCCTTGGAAAGCTCCATCTCTGGCATGCTCAACCTAATAAAGATGATTCTGTGTTAGATGACAGATACCAAGTTGGTCTCACTTGTGTTAATGCACCAAAAGTTTTCAACGGAGGCTGTGGCAATGGCGGCATGGCAAAATGACCTGTAATGCTGTTGCATTACTGTTGTCTCTAAATTCTATATGTTCAAGATGAGCTGCACCAGCCTCACTAGGATGCATCCTTATCCATCCCCGAACAGGAATCCATAACAGTTGTTGATGGGCGTGGCCTAATTTCTCTATGGTGCCCCCTAGAATTTTTTTAATGATAAGCCCCAAGCTGTGCTTTAACCTAAAAATATGAAACTTGGTACACTTTTGTATCTTTGTTAGGACATTGTATCTTTGTTAGGACATTGCACCAGGATTCTCTTGGAATCCTGGTGCAAACCCAGCTGGAAGTCGGCAATTTTAGATGAAAATCTGCCATTTCCTATTTTTCGTAGACGTCTCATCTGATCAAACTCCTCCTACAGCTTTTGAGATACATACTTCAAACTCAGTCAGCATAGTGTTGAGACATTTAAGGTCAAAACTCATCACAGGAATTTTGTATGTCAAAGCATGTGGGCGTGGCTAAGTGCCAAATTTTGACTATTCACCATACACCATCAAAGTGAGATAACTTCCGCATACAAGGTCACAACTGCAGACTAAGTGCAATAACTTCTACAGGCAAGGCCAGAGCTGCATCAAACATTCCATGTCTCATTATAGACCAGCCCTTATCACATTCACATAGTCAATTGATGACATCAGCTTAGCCCCACCCCCTCCAAAAGGAAGAGACCTGCTTTATCCTGCTGGATGTCTTACTTTTACTCTATGATTCAAATTGGTTCAATCCTGTGCCAACTGACATAAAATGACATGATGATGAACTCTGAATGTTGGCTTCCAGCTGAACTGTGTGGGCATGACTAAATAATGAATAGCACACATGCATCATCTGATTTGCACCAAACTGGATATGTATAACCTTTATTAACCGCTAAAGATCCCAATGCCAGTGAATTGCAATTTGACTCCACTGCGCCCCCTAAATTAATCAAACCACCATATCTCCTTGCTATATCAGCCAATCTTCACCAGATATATTGTGCATCGCTGGGAAGCACTGTTGAATGCAGCAATGCTTATTGCCTGGCGGACGGGCACATCAGCAGTGGCTGGCGGGCAGCGGTGCTGGAAACCTCTGCGGTGGCCAATGGGCCAGAGTGGCACTGAGCTGCAAGGGCCATTCGAGGCTGCTTGCAGCTTTAATTTAGTCTTCCTTTAGTGCAGAGGTCCCATTCTCGCGACCCGCTGGCCAATTGAGGCCCACAGGATGATGTCTTGTGGCCCCCACCGAGATATGACTGTTGTGACTTTTTACATTTATATGTTGTTCAGTGTATATTTTGCATAAGTGATTGATTTACATTTTATTTAAGAATAATTGACATTGACAGGATGACTATTATTAATTGAATTGAACATGATGGTATATAATTACAAAGGTGATGTGAAATATATTAAGTGAGAGACATGATTATTTGAATAGAGGAAGTTGTTTATTTTGAAGAATGCTTAAGAATCAGGTTCTGTTTTGTCACTGTCTTGGTTTTGTTAATTTTTGGTTGCTATGTTTTGAACAGCTGTTGCCATTATAAAAGATTCAGTAAAAGACATACGAGCCTCCGTCTTGCAGCCTAAAGTGACCCAATTCTGATTTTTTTGACGTAACGCAACCTGTATCTGATCTTTTCATGACAGTCTGAGCAGCACAAGTCGGATTCTTTTCAAATGTGACCCATATCCGATAGGCATAAGATTCAAATGCAACCCAACATCCAGGCATTCTGCAGTGTGAATGAGCAAATGACCTGAAAGTGTCCCGCATGCGCAGTAGAGGGCGCAATAGTGTCAGCGATCTCAGTGTTCTGCCTACCACCATAAGAAGTGCTCAGTGTTTGTGGAAGTAAACATCGAGGCTAATGGTGGAGCATAGCTTACATATTTGAAGTTGTTGTCCAGCTGGAGCAGCATATTAACAACTTAATCCTCATATAGTGCATCATCGTTGTTGTTTTTCTTCCCACTTGCGCGTATCGGGATGTAGAATAGTGAGATTTGTTGAGAATCAGTGATGTTCAGTTCGGATGAATGAAGCCTGGATGATAGGTCGCATTTGAGTCAAATACGTGTCAGATATGGATCACATTTAAAAAGAATCCGACCTGCGCTGTTCACACTTCCATGAAAAGATCGAATACAGGTCACATTACGTAAAAAAAAATCTAAATTGTGTGACTTCAGACTGCAGTCTGAACGCACCCTAAATTTAGTCACATCCTCATCATGTCTTTGTCAAAGCCACAGCCTGCAATTTGTGTATTGGAGAAATTAAATGTTGATGACATTTAAGGATAAGTTTTAAATGTTTTTTGTCAAATCCTTTATATGGCCCAGCCTCACCCAGACTCTGCCTCCAGTGGCCCCGGGTAAATTGAGTTTGAGACCCCTGCTTTAGTGCTTTACATGTGAAAAAAAAACTTAAAAGAATGCAACATTCAAGTGATTTGAATATGACTCATATGGGTGTCTCCCAATAAATTGTCACTTTGAGTTTTTTCCTTCCTTCTATGTTTTTTTGCTTACTGACTGTCCTCAGAGGGAGCTGTAGGAGGCTGAAACAGAAGTGGATGGAATACCACAGAGGATCTGCAAATAGTCACTATGAATTTTAATGCTTTTTAAAATTTGACACATACGTTCTGCTTTCTCCAGCTGTTTGGTTATAGAAACAGGAACAAAGCTAGGGGTTGGAAAAACAGCGAAGGCGAAATGGACAATTTTCTGTGGCGTAGAGGTTGATGGAAAGTTTATATTCTATTTTTTCAATGTTGTGTAACAGGCATCATTTGCAAACGAGTGAATGAAGGAATTTTTGTACCAAAGCCACACAACAATCATTTCAAAATATCTTCTCTACCAATATAATGGTGTGGCAAAAGTAGCCTGTTTTTTTTCTAGCTGCTGGAGAGTGACCATGTTTTAAGCATCTGTAATCTGTTGTCGATATCTTCTAATTCAGGCTCAAAATTCAAAAACAATGTACAGGAGCAAGATGAGAACAAATAGAGAAGGAAAAGTATACAATAAAACACATTTTATAACAAGTTTGTAATCTGTCACAAGAGCGTATTTTCACTTCTTGTTAGAATAAAAATGTTCTCTTTTCAACAAGACGCCGCTCCTGACTTCTTTTTTTCTCTCCAAAATCCGGGAGAGAAAGGCTTCCATAAGAGATAAAGTAGACGTTGATTGACAATGATATGAGCCCCCCCTGGCTCTGATTGGTATTGTTTTAGTCAGGAGCACTGTATTTCTTCAGATGGCAATGATAGAATATGGCAAAGATTGATATTTTCACAGATTATCTGACTTATACAGTGGTCGGGTTGTTTACTGTCAGCCAAGTTAGTTTAAGTTATTAGCCTAGTTCTATTTTTGATCCATATAGGAGCCATGGTAGATTCAAGACATAAATCTTTACCAACCCAAAAAAGCAAGGATGAAGATAATGTGATTTTAAAAAGTAAATGATGTAACAATTATGTAACAATTAGAGGGAGCAACATTACCTCTAATTCATCATGGTGGCAGGCTTTAAATGACCCTGGAGTCAGAGCGTGACCTCCTGGGAGATTCTGCTCTCTTCTGGAGAGATAGAAGTGATATAATGTGAGTTTGAGGGACGGACAGAAGGAGGAGAGAGGAAGATGGACCAGTACCAGTGAACTGCAAGCACAGGAACTAAAGTAGAGGTAGAGAAAATATTTCATTGAGAGGTCTTTCTCTACCCAGTCTGAAAAAATGGGAGCATGCCACAGACAATGAGAGGATGAGCCAGGTGTTTTAGACCATTTAGGTTATTAGTTTTGTTCAATAGATGCTCCCGGTTCAGGCCATCGGCGGGGCGGGGAGTGGAGGGTGGTACATTATTATTAATATTATTAAAACATTTTGTCCCCTCCCAAAAAAATGAGAGCCACATCCAAGACCCCACACTAACTTAGGCTGAGGTAGGGTTGCCAACCCGTATTAGGCTGTTAAATGTAGCGTTTCGTATTGAACTGATGCGGGACGTGAATTGTTCCGTACTCTACAAAATATTGTTTGTTACTCTGCAGTAGTAAGCCCCGCCTACGTCTCCCCACTCCTCGGACTCGCTACTGCCCAGTTGTCTGTCTAACAGGTCCAGAAAATCCCCAAAACTTGGGTCTTACCCTAGAGGTAGTTTATGGAGGATTATCTAGTTAAACTGGGGACGGAAAGGACTCGTCTTGCTCTAACTACCTTCGATCCAGAAGTTATGACCCTTTTCAGTTGAGAAACAGTCAGCTGAGTAGCTCTCACAGCTGCATAACCCCTACAACCACTCCTGTTAATGGTAGCTTTTTTCCTAAAATAACGGCACTTGTTAACGGCTAGATTGGGTTTAGTGACTTAGATTTAAGTCCCAGGGTCATTATTCAAACACTCACCAAAGAAAAATACAAATCCACCACATCTCTAGCATCATGTATGCTAATTTTACTACAATCAGGAGAACCAATAATAATTAAAAATGACACAATTAAATTCACTGTCCACAATTCTCATCAATATTTTATAATATAACTTTATTAATCAAGCTTTAGCAGGGACAAATGACAAGCAGACTTGTTTTCCAAAGATTATGAAATTGGTAAGAATATAATATAATCAATTTAAAATCAATCACATCCTGTCTTCATTCCTATCCCTAACCTGTGTCACTAAGTTTACTGAGCGAGGCATTGGGGGGGAGGCAGGTCAACTCATACCCGATGGCACTTGGTCTCGGGCACTGTAATCTTCAGATATCCTTGGTCAAAGTTTTTGTCCAACGAAGCAAAGTCCTCTTTCAGAAGAGAAGCAGAGCAGAACTGTTCGTTGTCCTTCTAACATGCAGAATTTTGTTCATTAAATGACCTCTGTCTCTTCTCCAAGTCGGCTGCAGTAGAGTGGAGAGCGTTGGGTAGAGGCAGAGGAGTTGGTCGGATCAGGAACCAGGGTCGGGGCTGGTGGAACTCGTCCCTTCTTGGTGGCGTGAAGTCCTCTTGTTGGCTCCTCTACTGCGCCGTGGACAAAAAACCACTTCCCTCCCCTATCCGCTGGTTTTTATACTCTCTCAACCCATGGTTGTTTATGGGACAGGTCTACGTGACTTTCGAACCATCCACTGTCTGTGGAAAGTCCCAACTTTCTCCAACCATCTCCTCCCTCATGACTCATTGCAGCAACTATCTTAGGTACTTCCCTATTTCTACTGACCATGTGTTTCCTCAGCACCCCGGCCCAGCTCAGAGTACTAATTACAACACAGGTTATTCTATTTCTCACAATCTTAAGTCTTTCAACATTTCATCTCTGTAATTCATCACAAAACATAAACAATTTGCTACTTATCAACTTATTACTTCAGTATGTCTGTTCCTCACTAATCATTCCTAATCTTTAATAATTAATTATCCTTATACAACAATCAAGTTGTTACTGTTAACTCAAAAGGTACAAACCTAAATTTCCACAATGCATTATAACATTTTAACTAATCAAAAATACAGATATATTTGATTATACATTACAGACATTCTTACTTTCACATGTGTATTATATTTTATACTTGTTCCTCTTAATCATCATTAAATCAATATACAAGATTTGCTGTTATTTCGCAGGCCTTTATTCTGTTTTCTGCGTGTACCTGGACAGATCTCACATTCTCATACCAGTTTTCACAATACCCCCTCCGTGAGATCGGATGGTGCTTCGCAGAGAACACAAAGTTTGACTACCAAAAGTCTAATTCATCACTACCATGGATAGTTAGGATGTCTCTTTTGTAGCAAGTCACAGGAGAAGATGACGGCGTCCAGGTGTCCACAACCTCAGACTCCATCAGATGCGATGGTGGAGAAGCCCTGATGTCGGTTTCCAGCTCATCATCTGCTGCAGAGCTGGACGGCTCGGAGGATCGTGGCGCTCCAGCTGAGGCGGAGAAGTTGGAGAGGGCTCATCAACCGCCGAATCCTGCGGTGGCGCCGCTGGAAAGCCACGGCATTCCTTGAGTTCCTTCAGCAGGTCCTCAAAGTCCACAGCAAACGAAGGAGACTGCATCTGGCAAATGCAGGCGACGGAGGAGCTGACATTGCTACTGACAATGTTTATGAGTAATAATAAAGAAGTGGTCCCCCGAGTACTTTATATAGTTGTCTACCCCAGTCATTGTTTGACTCACAGTGTTGGTGTTGCAATATTGTGCCCTAGTCGAATGCCCCCCATTCCCCACCGGCCGCCCCTTATGAGACTAGGATGAGGCGCATTAGTGGGCGACCCTTATTTTCTGAAAGGTTGCAACCCTAGGCTGAGGAGAAGCTGGACGCTTTTCCACTCCTTAATGTTCCCAAAGGGAGCTGAGCAGAGAGTGGTACTGACTTGCGGCCGATGTCTGGAGGAGAGCTGCTACTGCAGTGCCAGCGGACCAGATGGAAGGCGGCACCCAAGAGTCGCTGTTCACTACCAGGGATCTAGGAGAAACTCGCCGGGGCTGAGGCTGAGGGCATGGGCTGCGCTCCCAGCATCCATGTCTCTCAGAGCGAGGTGATCTACTACCGGGACTCAGACAAATCCAACTCCCCCCACCAGACCACCACCATCTCCCATGGCACGGCGCTGCACGGGTTCTTCAACAAGACAGATGTGGACAAGATCATCGCCTCCGTCCTCACCTACCAGTGCCGCCACTCACGCAACAACTCGCAATGGGAGCGAAGGGAGAACAGTGGGGGGCATGTCCGCATTGAGGCTGAGACCCAGACCAGCCACTCCAACATTAAGGTACCGGTATACCAAACGGATCCGCGGCCTGTTCATTGTATCAGTCAGCATTGAGATCTGCTATGTAATGATGATGCTGAAGTTATGTGACAGTGGCAGCTTTGCTAACAGGTCTAATACAAACATTCTGTCATATTGCTCCAGCAGGTGTTTTATGCACAAACACCGATTACCCTGATTAAGTTCTGATGACAGTTTAACCCATAAGTTGGTTTATTTTACCCAAAAAGTAATTAAAATTTGTATAGGAGCCACAATGAAGTCCAAACCATGTGGAAATGGCCCTTTGTGCAGGACTGGATTCATAAAATGTTGGTCTGTGGGCTGCTTTTGGTGCCCTACCTCCCATGAATGGCAGTTACAATGGGTTGTTAAATATCAGTTGTGTTCTTGAATATTGTTTTATAATTCACATCTGGGGTGGGTAATATTTGCTTAAAGTTGTGTCATTATGTTTTATAGTTCTATTGTGGAAGTCAGTAGAAAAAGATGAAAAGGTAATTTGAGTCTTGTTTTATTCTCAATGTCTTCCAACTAAAAACAAAATGCGATGTATAACAACCGCTGGTGTCTTCACACCTCACCTTCTCCCCTTCACAATAAAAGCATACATTCTGGTGTGAGATGTATACATTGTATCCACCCTACTGGCCCCCCTTGAACACACAGAATGTCACAAACACAAAACACATAACTTGAGAAAACAACATCACAAATATATAAAGAAAAGAGACAAATAATGGAAAAACTAAACAGCAGTGACAAACAAAATTAAGGCTCCGCGGGGCCTCAGGCGGCCCGAGCAGCCAAGCGCCGCTCCGGCCTATAGCCACCGCGGGGACCCAGCACCGCCGCCCGCCTGCCACACGTACCCTTTCGCACAGTTGAGGCGCGCCTCCGCCAGGCAGTTCGAACCGTTCACTTCGGCATGGTTCCCTGAGGACACACCACAAATTTGGAACAGATCGGTCGATGTAGAGAGGAGATATATATGATGGGATAGTCTAGGGGCGCTTTAGAGTAAAATCACAATTCAAAGCCGTTGGGTTCTTTAGCATTGAGCACAGGTCAAACGTATCCAGTTTGGTGCCAATCGGAAGATGCGTGTTTGATTCAGAGACAATTTTATGCATATGGCGAAGGACAGACAGTTGGCCACGCCCCCATGAGTCAGAGTTCATCCTCACAGTTCATCATCAGGTGATATTATGTCAGTGGTAGAAGATTAATTCCATATGTATTACTCTGTAAAAATAAGAACATACAGTAGAAAAAACAGGTAACTTCCAGTCAAAGTGGCAGAGCTAAGGTTACGTCATCATCTGACCATGAAAATGTAATGAGGGTTGGTCAGTAGTGAGACATAGGAAGTCTGAAGCAGCTGTTACCTTGTATGTGGAAGTTATGTCACAGGAATTCAGCTGTAGAAAAAAACAGCTGAATTCCTGTTAAAAGTGGGCGGAGCTACGGTTGCGTCATCATCTGACCATGAGAATGTAATGAGGGTTGGTCAGTAGTGAGACATAGGAAGTCTGAAGCAGCTGTGACCTTGAATGTGGAAGTTATTTCACTTTGATGTTTATGGCGAATAGTCAAAGTTTGGCACTTAGCCACGCCAACATGCTTTGACATACAAAAATTCCTGTGATAACTTTAGACCTTTAATGTCTGAACTCTCTGCTGACTGAGTTTGAAGTCTGTATGTCAAACGCTGTAGGAGGAGTTCAATCAAATACGACGTCTGTGAAAAAAAGCAAATGGCGAATTTAATCCAAAATGGCCGACTTTCTGTTGGGTTTGGACCATGGCTCCAAGAGGCTTTTTGTAGGTCTGACAAGATACACAAGTGTACCAAGTTTCATAATTCTAGGTTAAAGAATGGCTTGGGGCTGATTATTTAAAATTTTCAAGGGGCGCTGTTGAGACATTAGGCCACGCCCACAAAAAATAACACTGGATTCCCGTCGAGGGCCCACAAGGATCAAACCTAGTGAGTTTGGTGCAGCTGGCTTTAAACTGTGGAATTCAAGGACAAACGTAAGGAGACGGCGTTAAAGGTCACTTCGCCACGCCACCACGCCCAGCTGCTGCATCCAAACCAAACGGGGTGGAGACCCCGACACACCAACATGTCTTCTGTCTGTCGACAGTGTTTCATGTTGATTAGGTGAAACGGGTCAGATAGTGAACGTTCGCAGTAAAACATGACACTTCCTGTTCTAAGGGGGCGTGGCTTAGGTAATCTCAAAATTTCACAACTGGGTGTCGTAGGTCATCCAAAGGTGATCACACACAGAAAGTTTGGTGGCTCTGTGAGTTTATTTGTAAGAGACATAACAGTTTATTACATTCTGGTGAGTCGTTGAACTTTGACCCCTGGTACGACCCCTTCAGCATGCTCGAAAACTCACGAATTTGATAACTTTGAATGGGCCATGCCTTATGAACAATCTGACCGAGTTTGAAGCTGATCGATCGAAATCCCTAGGAGGAGTTCGATCAAATGCGACGTCTGTAAACGGCCAAAATGGGCTCAAAATCGGAACTTCAATCCAAAATGGCCGACTTCCTGGGATACTTGCACTATGACATTAATTGTAAAATCTGAGTGCTTGGGAGCTCTATAACTGTACCAAATTTCAAGTCTCTACGATAAAGTAAGTGAATAGGAAAGGGTCTTTGAAAGTTTCTAGGGGGCGCCCTTGAGCCGTTTGTCATGCGATTTTGCGAGGACCTTAGAATACGTAAATTTCACACGGCTCTATGCGCCGCCAAGTTTGGTGAGTTTTGAATATGATAAAGCCCCCAAAAAGCCAATCATTGGCACAAGAATAATAATTAAAGCTCCGCGGAGCCTCAAGCGGCCCGAGCAGCCAAGCGCCGCTCCGGCCTATAGCCACGCAGGGACCCAGCACCGCCGCCCGCCTGCCCCGCGTACCTTTCGCACAGTCCGCCAGGCAGTTTGCACCGTTGAGTTCGGCATGGTTCCCTGGCTACACATCACAAATTCGGCAGATCGGTCGATGTAGAGAGGAGATATTGATGATGGGATAATCTAGGGGCGCTGTAGAGTAAAATCACAATTCAAACCCGTTGGGCTCTTTAGCATTGAGCACAGGTCAAACGTATCCGTTTGGTTAGAACGAAGATGCTTGTTTGATTCAGAGACAATTTATGCATATGGTGAAGACAGCCAGTTGCCATGTCCCATGATCAGAGGTCTTCATCACAGTCATCATCAGGTCAATAATTCAGGTGGTAGAAATAATTCCATAGTATTACTCTGTAAAAATAAGACATACAGTAGAAAAAACAGGTAACTTCCAGTCAAAAGTGGCGGGCTAAGGTGACGTCATCATCTGACCATGAGAATGTAAGAGCGGTCCATAGTGAACATAGGAAGTCTGAAGCAGCTGTGACCTTTTAGTGAAGTTATGTCACTTTGAGTTTATGGCGAATAGTCAAAGTTGGCACTTAGCCACGCCCACATGCTTGACATACAAAAATCCTGTGATAACTTAGACCTTTAATATCTCAACTCTCTACTGACTGAGTTTGAAGTCTGTATCTGAAACGCGTAGGAGAGTTTGATCAAATATACATCTCTAAAAACAGCAAATGGAGGATTTAATCCAAAATGCCGACTTTCTGTTGGGTTGGATCATGGCTCCAAGAGGCTTTTGTAGGTCCTGACACGATACATAAGTGTACCAAGTTCATAATGTAGTAAAGAATGGCTTGGCGATTATAAAATCTCAAGGGGGCGCTGTTGAGACATTAGGCCACGCCCACAAAAAATCACACTGGATCCTGTCGAGGCCCACAAGGATCAAACCTAGTGATTTGGTGCAGCTGGCTTAAACTGTGGAATAGAGACAAACGTAAGGAGACGACGTTAAAGTCACTTCGCCACGCCACCACGCCCACCTCTGCATCCAAACCAAACGGGGTTGGACACCGAATACACCAACAGTCTCTGTCTGGGACACAGTTCATGTTGATAGTGAAAGGGGTCAGATAGTGAACGTTCGCAGTAAAACATGACACTTCCTGTCTAAGGGGCGGCTAGGAATCTAAAAATTTCACAACTGGTGTCGTAGTCATCCAAAGTGATCACACACAGAAAGTTTGTGGCTCGAGTTATTGTAAGAGATATAACAGTTTATACATTCTGGTGGTCGTGAACTTGACCCCTGGAACGACCCCTTCAACATGCTCGAAAACTCACAAATTGATAACTTTGAATCGTGACGCCTTATGAACAATCTGACCGAGTTTGAAGCCGATCGATCGAAATCCCTAGGAGGAGTTCGATCAAATGCGACTTCTGTAAACGGCCAAATGGCTCAAAATCGGAACTTCAATCCAAAATGGCCGACTTCCTGGATACTTGCACTATGACATTAATTGTAATTCTGAGTGTCTTGGGACTCTACAACTGTACAAATTTCAAGTCTCTACGATAAAGTAATGAATAGGAAAGGGTCTTTGACAGTTGCTAGGGGGCGCCTTAGCCGTTTCCATGCGATTTTGCAAGGACCTTAAAATACATAAATTTCACACGGGCTCTATGCGCCCGCCAAGTTTGGTGAGTTTTTGAATATGATAAAGCCCCAAAAAGCCAATTCATTTGGCACAAGAATAATAATAAACAGCACGATTACAATAGGCCTTCGCAGCGCTTAGCTGCTCGGGCCTAATTAAAGCTCCGCGGAGCATCGAGCGGCCCTCGCAGCCAACGCCGCTCGCCTATAGCCACCGCGTGGTCCCAGCACCGCCTTCCCAGAGCTCTGACGGAGCAGCCGAACCGACCGTCCTTGAATACTCAGGTGCCATGTTTGCATTGCTCACAGACAATGCACAAAAATATGTTGCAGATTGGCTGCAGCAAGTAGATCAGGGTCACCAACCTTTTTGAAACTGAGAGCTACTTCATGGTACTGAGTCATACAATGGCTACCAGTTTGCCACTCTCTTCTGAAATAACAAATTTACTCAGTTTGCCGTTAGTTATATATTATCAATAATGATTAATGATACTTATCATGAGATACTCATCCATGAGAAGACACTGATCACGTAATTATCTCACAATAATTAGCAATGAAAACAAGTGGGAAACAAATATCAATATTCAGCACTTTATCTCTTTTAATCTCATAATTGGGTGATTCTTTTTTGCGGCAAAATTTCGGCCTAGGATTTTTGAAAAAAAGTATTTTAAGTTGGAAATTGTACAACACTGACATGTTAACAATAAGATTAATAATGGCAAGCACAGATTGGATAAATTAATTATTACATGTCGGGTTTTTCACCATTGTCTCTGAATGTGTTCCACCCTTTTATGAACATTTACATATGGACCACAAATATTAAACATTAAATGAAAAAAATAATGAATTCTTAGAAAGAGTGTGTCCCTTTTACTAATAAATGTTTTTTATTGAAATTGTCACACATCATGAAGTTACAAATCATTTATGACTGTATTGTAAAGAAAACCCTGTTTTTTTTACTCATTATTACTGACATCATAGAATATATGGGTAATTTCAAAAACTTAGACCAATATTTGCAATTATTGGTCTTCAACTCCCAACATGGCTCAGAAAAATCCACAGTACTTAATTTTCTGTAACAATATTTAATAAAAACATGTGTGGAATGGACATAACATGGTGATTGTCCCATAACAGGGTGGAAAATAAAAGTATTGATTCTAAAACTGATATTTCATTATTAGTTGAAGGATTCCTAACAGGGTGGAACTTTAAGCTTTACATATACAGGTTAACATATTTAAGATAAGAAAAAGTACAGAGACGGTGATTGTTGAAGCTCACTTTGTTTCCATGGTTGAACTTCACATCAAAACCAATTGATGTCACTTACATTAAATGGTTTTTAAGAATTTTAGACTTTTTGAATGCAGAAATGAAACATCCTAACAGGGTGGAAAGTTAGTACTTGCACATGTATAAGATGAAGAAATATCAAATGAAAAATGGTTCAGTAGATTAAATTGCATATTAAAATAAGGTGTACTCCAGTCATCAACTTATTGAAGAAAAACATAAATATAAAATATATAGTAAATGTCAATGGGAAGTTATTACGCTGCACGTCAAACATGAAATTAACATGTCGTCAACAAAAGGTGTGTAAAGAACAATATTGAAAGGCATTTCGTTTATATTGAATAATGACAACATCTAATGTATAATTAAAATACTTTGTGTTAAATTATTGCACATTTACAAAAATTAATAGTAAGCAAAACATGGGGACATTGATTGTGCCACAAAATAAAATCACCCATTTGTTACATTTTTAGATAACCACTTACATCTCTACATTCATAGGAAAATATCCAATTTCACTAGCCACTCAAACAATTTTTTCAACAAATCATGAACTATGTTGCACCATGCTTCAAAAAGTTATCAATTATAATGTTAAAGAAAATCAACTTACATATTTAAAAAAATCTTGTCACATTTTGACCTTACCAAATCTGCTGCATTTTAACAAAATATAACTGTTATATCATGAACATACTTTTAAATTGAACACAATTCCTCAATATTTTATTTGACCTTTGCCATGACACTGCCATGTTGCCATTTACATCGGGTATGGTTTTCCTTATTAGTGAGAAGACTGGCATTGCCATGCTGTTCACCAGTGCTCTGTAATCTGCACAATAACAATAGGCCTTTGCAACATGGTGGAACTTTTCTAAACTTATCTACCTGTAGCTCTTTATGTGGTCAACATTTAGCTAGCTAACCTTCAACAGAATAGCAAACTTTAATGACTAAATCTAACATTATGTTTTTAATTCTACTGAATAAACATTTTTCACAATCTTTCCTAACAGGATGGAACATAACAGGGTGTAACATTCTAACTAATCTACCTGTAGCTCTTTATGTGGTCACATTAGCTAGCTAACCTTCAACAGAATAACAAACCTTTAATGATTAAATCTAACATTATGTTATTTTAAATTCAACTGAATAAACATTTTTCACATCTTCCTAACTCGGTGGAACATAACAGGTGGAATTTTCTAACTAATCTAACTGTAGCTCTTCATGTGGTCAACATTTAGCTAGCTAACCTTCAACAAAATAACAAATCTTTAATGACTAAATCTAACATTATGCTTTTTAAATTTTACTGAATAAACATTTTTCACAATCTTCCTAACAATCTTTCCACTGTCCAACGGCGCAACAAGTAACCAAGCAGGAGCATCGTGACTGTTTCATCCTCCCTCCCACTGCAATGTTTGCCATCATAATAGGAGACGAAATCAATTAGCAATGAGCATGCTCTGTGTTCATACGTTCACTTTTACTTATTCAGCGATTAATAAATGTGTTGTGTGTGGTATATATAATATCTGATATATATATATGACAGATATATATATCTGATATATATATATATCTATATATATATAAACAATAAGGGCTCAAGTGAGGCTTCAGTCCTTAGGAATTAGTAAAGATCGTCCAGAAGAATCAGATCGTTCCTGAATGTTATATCACTATATTGCAGACTTTGGTCACAGCTGTCCCATATATGCGACACCTCAGTCAACACCGTATAATTCAGCGCATAGTGACAACTTTTTTTAATCAGATGCAACATGTGTGTCTGTACAGCTAGCTTAGCTAGCATCACGTCCACAGATATTACCTTCTTTAAGCTTCCTTCCAAGTGACGCTAAAAGTTGGACGAAGTCCCCGCCGTCTGTGAAAGCAAAGCGCTGCTGATTTTACATGTCGCCATTATTTTTTGATTTATGCAGCGCTTTTATATTACTTATGATTAGGCAGCTTCACCCGCTCAGAGGAACCACTGCGCATGTCGTGGAGCTCCGCGTGCGAGTAAAGGTGGAGCCGATGGTAACAACAGACACTACGTCACGTTATGCTGGGATTTTACGGCGCCACCTTAAATCCCTTAACTTCACATTTTAACGGAAGAAAAGAGCAACGCGACTTGGATGTAACGAGTAACGAGACAGTTTTGTAGAAATGTAGTGAAGTAGAAAGTACAGATACTTACTGTAAAATGTAGTGGAGTAAAGTAGAAAGAACCCATTATTAATCTGCTTAAGTAAAGTACAGAAACACGAAAACTCTACTTAAGTACAGTACTTCCCACCACTGTTTACAGCAGCGCTCCCTGCTGCAGTCTGCAACATCTCATGCAGATTAGCCAATGTAGAGAGGAGATATAGCTATTTGATTAACCGAAGGGGGGAAGATGGAGTCAAGTTATAATCTAATGCTATTGGGTCTTTAGAGTTCACTAAGTCAGCCATAAATATCTGGTGGAAATCACATGAAGCCTGGTTGATTTAGAGACGATCGTTGACATGGCTGGTATTGCTATTTGCTAATAGCACGCCCACATGCTTCAGCTAGCAGCCGAAGCATGGGCTTCGGCTGCTAGCTGAAGCCACATGCTCAGCAACGCTTCAGCTGAAGCACACGTGAAATCAGCAGTTGGAAACGGGGGGTGACATCACCATTAGAGATGGTTTTTTTTTTTTTTT